>NW_015636532.1:2440-23777 GCF_001515625.1 Sinocyclocheilus rhinocerous
GGGTTGCCATTACTTCACTCAAACACATTGCTCTTCACGCACCTGAGTCACACTGCTGCTGTAGTCTCTGGGCCTCAGCACGGAGCTCCACAATGGTCCCCTCATGCTCTTCACATTGTCTCTGCATCTCCATTCGACTCGATTCTGATGCCTCCAACTCCTCCCTGCTTTGTGATAGAGCTTCCCTCAGGTGTCCCAGCTCTCTCTCTCCTGCAGTTTGCATTCAACACAGTTACAGTCCTCTCTCTTTACTATCTTCAGAAGACATTCAGGTTGACGTTCGTGTACATACGCTGCTGCTGTAGTTCTGACAGGGAGGCCTGGATGAGCTCTGGTGTGCGTTTGAGTTCCTGTGCGAGTTTGTCTCTCTCTGCGCTCAACAACACCACCTCAGTCTGGAGACTCTTAATAAAGCTGCAACACAGACAGAAGATAATGGAACGGAATACTAGTATACTGCTTATTATACACAAATAACCCGACTACTAAAAAAATATATGTGAAAGCTGTACACATGATTAACATTCCAAACTACCTTCAAGACTCCACTAAAACGTATCTATTTAATATGTATTTTGGATAATATGGTTATATGTGGCCTTGTGTGGTTGCAATGTGTGTGTGGGTGTGCAAATGTACTTGCAATATACTTTGTAAAGCGACCTTGAGCTATGGAAAGGCGCTATATAACTAAAACTACTACTTCTACTTCAAACAGTTGTATACTAAAGTTGTCACTCCCTGTATGTCTTGTAAATAAAAACAGCTATTTTTAATCTTTAATCCAATGTGGTATCTTCTCTTAACAGAGCGATCAATTAATGTTTCAAGAAAAACTGTAAAAAATAAAAATAAAAACAGCTATTTTAAATTTTTAATCCAACATTGTATCTTCTCTTAACAGAGCGATCTATTGTTTCAAATTATTATTAAAAATAATAATGTTTAATAATTAATTTATATTTAATAATAATTATTATATTAATAATAATATTTAAAATAATAATATTGTGTGAATATTACTATGCATTGTGGGATAAAACATCTAAAACATTACAAAACTGGCGTGTTTTAGGTCATTTTAAATATATATGATTGAGCTGAACCCAAGCTAACTTTTGAAGCTTCCAATAATCAGCGATGGAAAAAACACCTTAAAGAAATTTTACTTAGAATATCAATGTCTTTGATTTATTCCCATGATTCTGTACCTCTCCGACACTGCTGGCTCTGGAGATCTAGTAGCTTTCTTGGTTCTCCAAAGAGCTTCTTTCCTTAACAGCAGCCCTGCAGACAAACAGCCCATGTATATTAAAAGTGAAACACACTTACATACACTCGCACACAGATGACACTCTCACCATGTACTGTGTCCAGACGTTTGGCAGCAAAGGCGAGTCTCTGGTTCAGCTGACTTACACTGGACTGAACTGCTTCCATCTGACCTGCCTTCATTTCTATGGCTGACATCACTCTGATGAGAGCGATAACACACAGAGAGAGACAGATGTTTATGGATGAGCTGGCTTCAGGGCTTTGGTCAGAGGAACAGTCAGCTTTAATCTAATCATGACAGTCACGTTGGTATTTTTTAAACTTGTTTAATCCAAAGAGACTTACAGAACACTAACAGATTCAAGGGGTGTGACTGTGCGTGCTACCTGTGTGCTGTTTCACTGATATCATTCAGTGATCCCTCGGTACACTTATTGCACTCTTTCAGCTGAGCATTCTCCTGTAGAGCACTGTCCAACTGCTGCTGTACTCCCTGAACACACACACACAAAGCAAGCACATGGGCTGTCAGAAACGCACACTTGCCTGCAGGCAATACAGAAGAAGAGTTTCAGTGCCGTCACTGATCAGCTGGACAGCTGCTCTGAATGTGGTGAGTAACCATGAATGAACAATGTGATGTTAAAGCAGCAGATCTTCTATGAGTCAACGCTGAACAAGCTTAAACCTCACTAAGCTCAATGCAACCTGTTCAAACTGTTAAAAAGCAAAGATAACAAGAAAAGAATGAGGGACGAGCTCATGGGGGTTGGAGACAGAGTGCAAAAGCTGATCATGTGAATATCAATGAGCTACATTTTTAGCGAGTAACCACTTAGAATTTCAGTCCGGTTTCTCATGCACGTCTATCATATCACCTGGAAGACCTATTATGTAATAAACCCTTCATCACAGCATGCCTGGTTAGGAAATGTATAGCGCTGTGAAAATGTACACTGAGTTCAGAAACCCAATATGAGTAACAGAAGAACATCTGGCATCTGTGCTTTATCCATTACCAATGAGAGGAATTTAATTCTAATGGAAGGACCACAAGACCTAAATCTAACTGACCCCACAACCAGACTTAACCTTAATGTATGTGCATACTTGTATGTCAAAGTACCTCTGCGTGTATATGCTGTAACTCCAACTGGGCCGTTTTGTCCTCTAGTTGGTGCTGAAGGACACTGTTCTGCGACTGCAAACACTCTACTTGCTGCTGCAGAGAGGAAACCTACACACGCATACAAAAAAAGTACTAAACTCAGATTTGAAAACACTAAACCTTAAGTAAACACTCCCAATAACTCAATGCTGAACAACAAATCAATGTGATGGTAGAACATAAATAGATGTGTAATCTAATGTGGAAACCAGACATTTTTTTATGTTGACAGCCAAGATTGTACAGACTGAAAATATATTTTAATTAATTAACTGACATTAATTATCCATTCAAAAGTTTAGAGATTTTGTATGCTTTTGAAAGACGTAAAAAATACAAAGGAACATAATATTGTGAAATATTATTAAAATTTTAAAAAATTTGTACTATTTTAATATATTTTAAAATGTAATTTATTTCTGTGATGACAAAGCTGAATTTTATCAGCCATTAGTCTAGCTCTCAGTATCACATGATCCTTCAGAAATCATTCTAATATGTTGATTTTGTGCTCAAGGAACATGTATTATTTTCGATGTTGAAAACAGTTGTGCTGCTTAATATTTTTGTGAAAACTGATACTTTTTTTTTTCCAGGATTTCAAAAGAACAACTTTTTTTAAAATAAATATTTATAATAATGAAAAATTCCTTTTGATCAAACTAATGCATTTTTGGTGAATAAAAGTAAAAACTGGAAAAACAACCTTCCTCACTCCAAATGTTTGAACAGTGGTGTATATGGACACTATATTTAGCAAAAAATATTCTCTTATATAGGTAAAAATGACTTTTGAAAATACATTTCAGGGGTCAAATAAAAATAAACATGCAAAGTGGTTAGAAATGTTCATCTATCATAGTACACTATGCATGTGCATGAGAATGCATTTGCATTACCATGTTATGCAGCTGTGTTTTCTCTGTGTGAAGTTGTAAATCTCTGGTCTGCAATTTAACAAGCAGCATGAAGACCTTTTGTCTCCAAACACTCAACATCTGCCCAGCTTTACTGCCAGAGTACAATGGGTCAGTCTGCACCTACACACATAATAAAATACCACTAAATTTATTAATGAATTCATATCTGTCAAAATGCATTGGTCATTCATTTCAAATACTACATATGCATGTCTGCATGTGTGTAATCTCACCTGTTCACCTAGCTCTTTCTCCTGAATAGCCAAAATGTCATTGGCTGCGTTAACTCGAACATTCAGCAGCTGGACTGATAAAGACAGGGCTTCCTTTTCCTTCTTTAAATGCTATACACACATAGTCATAAAATAATTACATTCATACATTGTTTAAAGGACCACAACTGATGCACTAATTGCAATTCAGCAGACTGTGTTTACACACCTGTATTTGTCGTCTAAGCTCTTCCTCTTCCTTTTTCTCTGTGATGTGGCTGCCAATGTATGTCCGCAGTTTCTGCACACACTCAGACTGTTCCAGCAATGAGCTGTTCAGGACACTGCACAAATACAAATCACGTGATATCACATAAACAGACCTGTAGATGATTTGTCATTTAGAGACAGCAGCAGCAGCAACATTTGTTTTCTTATACTCACCTCAGTTGATTTCTCAGCTCATCTCTCTCTGATATCACTTCCTGTATTTGGGTCCTCAGTAAGGTCACTTCCTGTGCAGCATCGGTCATGACATTCTGATATTCAAAGTGGTTGAAAATAAGATATAAAAATATATCACATACACCATTACAATGAATCAGCAAGTCATACAAAAAAGAAAAATGTAGGACAGAAAGATTAAATATCAGTTTTATCTCTCTTAGACAAATTAAAAAGTCAAAAAATGCATGAATCATTCACAATAAGATCAATAACATGCATTTAGAAAAGACAGATAAATTAATAGGGTGGACTGTAATTTCATGCCGACATTTAAAGGTGCACTAGGGAAAATTTCTGGGTTAAAAATGAACAACAAAATCAATTACTGAGCAAGTATATACAAAAAAAATTATAAAAGAAAAAATCAATGTTCAAAACTGTCTCCTTGCCTTATGATATCATACATTATTTGCATAATAACAATGTCAGGGTGGATTTCACGGGACAAGTCAGTTTTACGCCACTCATCTGTTCATTAGTAATGAGCTTTTTATTTATCTGAGCTACAGTATCATCCATTGTTGAAACTAAGAAACCTCATTAAGACAAATGGGAACAAAATATAGCAACTCTATTGTTAATTATGTCTTACCTGTGTCTCTAGTTTTTGTTGCAGTCTCCCCATCTCCTGCTTTGAGTCCTGTAACTCTTTCTCCAAATGTTGACATTTTAATTCATACTCTCTTTTCAGGGTTGAAAGCTAGACACACAAATTTAGGCTGTATTTAGAAACTAGAATTTCTGTCCCTAAAATACACATTTTTCACCTGTTCTGAACGATTAGGGAATAAAGTGAAAGTGTATTTACCTGGTCTTGGCTCATATTTAGTTCAGCCTTGCAGCTTTTCAGTTGACGGTGTAATTCATCACGCTCTATACACTGTCTGTAGACACACACACACACACATTTCAGCCCACATACGCAACTGAAGTAACAAGTCAGTCAGTTTGAGTGTTTGTACCTGTTTATTTGGTTTTGCTGATCTCTGACCTGCTCTCTCAAACACTCTACTCTTCCTTTCAGACGCTCCATCTCTCCTCTCATCCCTTCCTTGTCTTCTCTTAACCTTTCCAACTCTTGCAGCAGGGGCTTTGAGCTGCTCCTCTCATCTTCTGGCAACCTGACAGAGAGGGATGAATTTACAGACAGACCACTAAAGTCACTGGATGTGCTGATGTGTTTGTGTACCTGTGGTCAGGGAGCCGTTGTATTATTTTCTCACTCTGGTGTTTCTGATGGACGGGCTGCCACGCTTCCACTGTAGCAGGCTCTGTCCAGCCAAACCCCTCCTCACTGAATTTAGAAGGGGGCAGAGCTCTAAACTGTGGCAGAACTTGTGTGTGTGTGGTCTGTGAAGCTGTGGGCCGGGCTATCGGACCCCCAGTAAACTGAGCAGGTGTCATCAGAGGAGGAGTGCGGTTACAGACAGATGCTGGGAGACAAATAGAAAGACTGATATTCATGTAATAAACACATAAAGACTGAAATAAAGGCAGGACCTTCAAATCTCTATTCTGAGAGTGTGTCCCCTGAGCATCTGGATTTTTTTCTTTACATTGACAACATTACAGTGCCTCACATACGACACAATTTAACAGTACTGCTCATTATCTACTTTTAAGTTTGTTATAATTTTTAACCACCTTTTAGCTGTCACTAGTTCACTTTTAGAAGTACAAACAGTCCATGCAGTGTTGGGAAGGTTAATTTGGAAAATGTAATAGGTTACAGATTACAAGTTACTCTATTCAAAATGTAATGAGTAGTGTAACTTTATTTTATATTTATTGAAGTAATGTAACTGTAATGTTTTCAACTGTTAATCATTTTGAATTTTTTTTTAAAGCAGGCAGGGTTAACCTTACAGTAGTACTCAACACTGATTACTGTCAGACTTTCAAAATCCTTCATCACTTGAATTAAGATTATAATAATTTAACTTGAAAGCACAGCCACCACAAAATCAGACTTTAGCACTTTTTACATTGAGATCGTTCTGAGGTTAAGTAATACACATTTAAAATCATAACAAGAAATATAGCTATGACATAGCTATGATACTGTTTTTAAAATCAAATCTTTGCATAGCTATGACAGGAAACAACAGGCATCTAACAATGCCATAGGGGAAAAAAACAGTTAATCTTAAAAAATAAAACGTATACATAAACCCAAATAGGAAGTAAAACAGTTATTGAATAAGCATTTGTCCTATTCTGTGTCCTAAACTCCTGAGGGTCATTCCGTGTCAAATCAACCAAATTTCAAAAATCTCCCGGGCTCAAATTTTTGATTTTGCTGATATTTTTTTCTGAAGAAAGACAGACATGTATAGTGATGTAAGCCAAAATATTAAATGTCATGGATGAATATTGACTGAATAAGTTAATCCACTATTTTGTAGATGGGGGTCAAAATGGCAATTTTCACCTGAGATTCAGAGCTAAATTACAAGGGGTAAAAATGACTTCAGAAAGATGGCAGCATCATAATGTTATTTTCACAGAGATTGGTAGGTCTGTTAGTAAAATCTGTTCACTTTAGCAATCTTTGTTGCATTATGTGCCAATGGTGAGCATTCAAAAATGATCTGTTCACTTTAGCAATCTTTGTTGCATTATGTGCCAATGGTGAGCATTCAAAAATGGGGAAACAGCACTTTTCAAGTTTTTTCTCCAAAGTTTACATGCCTGTAACTCAACAAGAAGTATTAAAGATATCTTAATGCCCTTTTAGATATTGGGTCTTAACAAACTTTCCTTTTGGCATCTTCATTTTTAAGGCCCTAACGTTATTCAGTTCCAGAGATATTGGAATTTCAATATGGCTCCAAGAGTAAATTGTTAAAATGTACACATTTTCAATAGTCAAAAACCCAAAATGTGGGTCAATTTGCAAAACATATATTTCTTTCAGCAGTTACGATAATATACAAGAACTTAAATGCTGTTTAAATGCCGTTAGATGAATCTATTATATCACAATGCAGTTGATTCTGTTTGTTTACCTCCATCAGGAGCTTTCACGAAGTCCGCCGGCGCGTTCAGCCTTTCTGCTTTCCACATAACGTTATCCATAATAACCACTAAAAGCCCAGTATTACAAAATCGGCCTCACATTAATGTGTAAAATGTTTAAATCTTAATGTTCTGAATTATTATTTCACGTCAGTTTTAGAAAGTGCGCGTCCTGCCCGCCGTTCAGTTGTCATGGCAGAGATTTCCGGTCGGAGCGAGGCACTACAGCGCCCCCTGCAGTCTCCACTTTATCACCCTATTGACACATTTACACCTAAAAACTCAAAAATCATTTGAATCAATTGTCTTTAACCTTCGGTGTTGCTCGCCTGGCTCATCTTAATGTTAGAGCTTTGTGCATTTGAAATATTAGAAAAAGAAATAGAAACTAGAAAATAATCTGCTGAGGAGCTCAGTGACCACTTTTGTTTATTCCTGAAACCTAACCAGTCATGTTTTAAACTAAAGTTAGAGACATAATTTTTACATCCAGAGCATCCAACATTATTCTTAAGTTCTATGTTAGAGTTATTTTTAATAGATGAATATGCTACATATCATGTCTACAAACAACTAACCCTTCATGACGTGTTTAGTAAAGGTTTTTATGCTGCAAATATCCAGACCTTTTGCGCTGTTTAGCATTGATCTCTGTCATTTGTTCTGGGTGGATGTGTTTGTTCTGTCATTGATTCTTTGTGTGAATGAAGGCTTTGATCAGGCCACTGTAGAACACTGACCTTCTTGTTCATGACCCAGAAAATGTCACAGTTGCATTCATGGTTCATAAAAGTGATTTTGTAGGACAAATGTTTTTTTTTATTATCAAATATAAAGACAAAAATAATAATTCTGAGATCTAGTATTCTTCAATAAAGCAACTGAATAAAATGTAAACAAAAATTGTATTTCTTGAATTTTAATAAAATGTGCAGCTGTCAATGATAGCAGTGCTAAAGATTAGGAAGGTTTATTTCATATCCAAATATAAATGCAATAAACATAGTAAATGAAACAACTGACATCTTGTAAATAGAATAAAAACATCTTGGTTTTTATGTACAGTCCAATACATTAAAATACATACACTCACACACTTTTGGAAATAAGAAGACATTGCAGGACTGAAAATTAAAATCAAAGTGGGACAAATGACCAACTGTGTGTAAAACACATAAAAGACGCTTCCTTTCCAATCCTGACCAAAAACTCCATGCAGAAATGTATTTACCAGGCATTAAACCACCATGGTTACATTTACTAAGATTTCTCACCAAAGACAATCATCATAATTCACTCTGATTAACAAGCCTAACTTCCTAAACAACCCACAACCTCAATGAACTACACAAAGGGGAAAGATTATAGAATTTTTCACAGTGGAGCTTTTCCAAAATGAAAGTTAATAAAACATCAGTGATTCTCTCAGGACAGATGCAATGTGAATGAAACGGTAGGTTGGATACCAAACATAAAAACATTAAGTTAAATATAAATCAGCAATGATTCACATTACATTACACATTTTGTGTAAAACAAAATAATACATATAATTATATATTTTTTAAAGATATATAACAATATATTATAATACCTATTTCTAATATTTAAAAAGAAATTGGATATATTCTACAGAAAGAGCTTTTCTTTGAAAATAGGGGGCAATGCCCTCAATGCAGAAATACCTTTGAAATTTGAAGTTGACCAAAAACAATAAAAAATAAAAATAAATCCAGAAATTAATTTAACTCTTTTGAGGGAGGGGTGGGATTTCTAAGTTTTAGCCAATCAGTACAAGTGCTTAGAGCTCTCCGAGGACCTATAAATAAAAAAAAATCAGCCACTCAGTTAAGTGAGGAATATCATCACAATATGAGGCTTAACCTACTTCTGAGAAGTGAAACATTGTGATTGATGAATTAAAAAAAAGAGAGAGAAAGAAAGGTACTGTGAAAAAAAACAGACACTGCAAGTCTAAACCCTTTAAGGAAAGTTGAGTTATAAATGTTAGATTTAAATCACCCTTTATAAAGTCATTTACAATTGATTGTCTTTACAAAATTACCTAAAAATCAAAACTGCTCCAGGAGTAAAAAAAAAAAAAAAACCAGCTATATTTAAAACTCCATTACAAAAGAGCATGAATAGATAAGTCTGATCTCATGCTGAAAATGTTTGTGTGTCGCCCTGTGGGCTGTTATATGTACAGATGGAAAGTTATGGTGTGTTTTCAGGAGGGAAAGATACGCAGCACCATCATGTGCATTTAGTTCATGGAGTGAAATCAGATGAGGAAAACATGTCACCGCTCTCATGTATCCATCTCAGAACATGGAGACATTAAGGACCTGTTAGACAACACACACAGAGTCACTTTAGAATGATGTTTTAAACTTTATAGGTTTTTGTTTTGTTATATATGTGACCCTGGACCACAAAACCAGTCATAAGGGTCAATTTCTCGAAATTGCGATTTATACATCATCTGAAAGCTGAATAAATAAGCTTTCCATTGATGTATGGTATGTTATGAGATACAACTATTTGAAAATCTGGATATTGAGAAAATCGCCTTTAAAGTTGTCCAAATGAAGTTCTTAGCAATGCATATTACTAATCAAAAATTAGGTTTTGATATATTTACGGTAGGAAATTTACAAAATATCTTCATGGAACACGATCTTTACTTAATATTCTAATGATTTTTGACAAAGAAAAATCGATAATTTTGACACATACAATGTTTTTTTGGCTATTGCTAAAAATATACCCAAGCTACTTAAGACTGGTTTTGCGGTCCAGGCTCACAAATCGTTATTGGCATGAATGGGTCTTTAGTGCTGTGTTCTTCCTTAGCATCTCGTCTGTCAATTCACAGTGACGAGTAAATTGACAGAGAGAACAATCAAACAAATTAGATTTTTGAAGTTCTGTGAAAAAATAAAATTAAACGTAAAAACTGCGCGGGTGCTTTACTGGCACAAGATAAAAAAAAGCACATAATCCTCTGGTTCCTCCTTTAATGTAAATCTAAGGGATTTCTAACAAGCACATCTAATGAATAAATTATAAAGTGGATTAATAAATGAATGAATAAACAGGCAGATGAAAGAAGGCTTACAGAGTCATCCATGATGGAGGCAGGGTCAAAGTAGTCTGGTTTCAGCTCTGATCTCTCCCTGCGGTTTTTGGATGGAGGCTTCAGAAAAACAAAAAAGGTCAAGTTAAAAACAATGACACACAAAATGTGTTTTCTCTCGACCTCGCAGCCGAAGGAAACCAGATTAGATGGATTATGTGAAGATCTGAGCAACGCTATCATTGTGACTCTGCACCTGATTGAGTGACAGCGAATCTTTGCGTTAGAAAGGGTTTTCACTGGTTGATATTATGCTTTCCTGAATTCTGATTCCTACCAGATCAATGTCCATGGTGTCGAAGTCCATGCCCTCGTTAAGGTCGTCCAGTCGTTCCTCTGATGACATCATCACATCCTCTACAATCGGTTCCTCATCATCCTCCATCAGCCCACTGCCACGCCGACTGGCAAACAAGCAAATGTTTAAAAAATTCAATATGAGTGCAAGAATGCAAATGACCATGTGAGATTGTGAGGCCTGGTGACCACAATCAAAAATGTTCAAATCTCGTTACTGTGGCAGCCCTATTCAAAAACCATAAAACGGAGCAATGCTACTTTGTCAACAAAATAGCATTAAAATGCAAAAGGTGAAATTATATCAAATCACAAGTAATTGATAATCAGGCCAGAAAATCCATAAAGGTGCATCACTATGTGTATATACACTACCGTTCAAAAGTCGGTAGGATTTTTTAAATGTTATTGAAACAAACCGCTTACACTCAGCAAGTCAGCATTTACTTGATGAAAAATACAGTAATATTAAAAAATATATAGTAAACAATTTTTCTATTTGAATATATTTTAAATGATTAGCAGCGATTTTTTTCATTCTTCAGTGTCACGTGATACTTTTAATACACTCATTTGACACTCAAGAAACATTTGTTGTTATTATAAATGTCGAAAACGGCTTAATATTTTTGGTGTAAACAGTTATACACGTTTTTAAGGATTCTTTGATGAATAGAAAGTTCAAAAGAACAACATTTATTTGAAATAGAAATCCTTTGTAACATTATAAATGTCTTCACTATCACGTTTGATCAATTTACTGCATCGTTGCTGAAAAAAATTAATTTCCATATAAAAAAAAAAAAAATCATACTGATCCCAATATATGTATGTAAATGTATACTAACATGGTGTGCTGAATGTGGCCTCTCATCTTGCCGTACTGCAGGCTTGCTCTTTCCTGCTGCTGTTTCTGGGCCATCATCCACGCGACCTGAGAACTGAAAACAAAACAGCTCGCAATCAACTTTTTACTAATGAGAGTGTGTGTGTGTGTTAAAATTTTAGTGTTCGTGTGCTTACTTGTAGTCCATGTGTTGGTGCTGCGGCTGCAGAGGTGTGTGTGGCGTTTCGTTGCTCATGCTGTAAACTCCCATGTACCCCTGCTCAGGGCGGAGCTTCTTTGCATCCCGCATGACAGTAGAGACGATGTGGGGTGATGACATCATTACAGGAGTGTGCGGGCCACTCTGCTCACGATTTACCCACATGCTCACATCACTGCTGCTACAGCTACTGTCCTCTGAGAAAAGACATAGAGAGAAGACAATGAAACAGGAAGTCAGTTTTACCCTAAAGATTATAGATTAATCTATAAAGATTATAATTAATCATATAATTACGATTCAATGCATATGTACCCTCGGGTAGTTTTCTCTTGTTGGCGGCAGGTGGTTTGCTCCTGCGAATGCGGGCGGAGCTCCTGCTGCTCATACCGCTGATGACAGACAGAGTGTCATCATCAGCGCCTGCCTGCAGAGAGTTACGGTAGGAGATGAGCAGTAACCAGCAGTCGTCCCTCTGCAGGGCCATCTGAAAGGTCATAAACCGCTCTAGATACAGGTGTCTGATGGGAGAGATCAGAGGTCAAACAAAAAACACAAATATACTTCATTAGAGTGACTAGTGATAATTTAAAAGAAAGTACACCATTAACCTTCAGAGACCCAGTGTAACAGAATTTCAACATTTGTATATTTTACAAATACGGGTAAAAACTACACATAACAGCAGCTGACACTGAAATTTATCACAACAACAGCTTTGTTGGGGAAAAAATGCATATTATCTGCCAGAGTCACAAAAAATGCCGCCAACATGCTGACACAGTTAACACTTTTCAAACCAATTTATCTATTTAGAAAGTTAATTTTTTTATTTATGTGTCTAGTGACGGGAAAAGGCTTACATGCCCTGAAAATTTAAACATACATAAATTTAAAAACATTGTTCAAAGCATAGCAAAAATGCAATGCTTGCATTAGGTGTCAAACTTTTTTCTACTGTTTTTACACAATGAAGCCTTTTTAATGAATGGTACAAAACAAATCAGCTGTTTTCTGAGCTGTTTTGTCATTAATTTCTCATTGACAACAAAAACATGTTTTTTAAATATTTTAATTTATATACAGTATTTTAGTCAAATTTACTGGTTCAAATGTATTATTTTTCAAATACATTTGTGTGCTGGTTTTCACTTTAGTAAAAAAAAAAAAAATGGGGAAATTTAGCAAAATGGCCAGTGTTTTGCAACCTTTATCCATATTACAATGCAAATAGTGCCTAAATGAAATGGTTTTTACAACTAATGGCTTCCTAAAAATACTGCAACATGAATATAAATACTTGGGTCTCTGAGGGATCTGAGACAGCAGGGATTCTCAATGTGAGTGTCTTACACGGTCTTCTTGTCCTGCCTCAGTAGTTTGGAGGAAAACTCACTGAGGATGTCAAGGAATGCGAGGTTGAGAGGAGGGCCGCCCTCCCCCTGTGGACTGGGTTCTTTAAAGGCAAATTCTATTCCATCCCTAAACACAGAAAACACACACTCTGTGACTCTGTCTCAAAGGCATATATTTGCCCCTTTTTTCCACTGAAATGGTTCTAATTTTAATGCTGGTGCCAGAATTCAATTCTGATATGATAGTTTTAAATACATAAAATACAGTTTTACACAAACAGGATAAAGAAAGTGGCTGGAGCTCCCATCCAACGATTCGAGATCAAAAACCAGAACACAGCTGGGACTTTACAGCAACTGTGTTTAAATGTTCTTACTTGTGGAGCATTGCAATGGCCTCTCTGGTTTTGATTTGATCGAGTCCAAACGTGAGTGAGAAGCGTCGGGCCAGTTCTTTAATCCCAAAGAATGCTGATGCGGACCGATCGAAGTTACAGCCCAGATCATTCAGCATCTCATTAAACAGCTGAAACACAAACATCACACTTCTGTTATTCAGTGTAGCTGGGAGAGCTGGTCTGAGTAAGGAGAGAAGTGTTGCCTCACCTGCTGCAAGCTGAGGATCAGAGTCTTGGCACACTGAATCTTGTCGATCTGACGTGCTTTACTCATGGTCTCCTTAATGATATCACCGTAATCATTATAGTACTACACACAGACAGAGACAGGGAGTCAATGTAAGCATCAAGTAACAAACACAGAGGAATGTTACAACATAAATGAGACTCACTCTCATGTATTGTTTGAAGATATCTGCTCCTGTCTTCATCTCTACCACATTGTAGATGATTAATTTGCAGAAGGCGGCCAGTAAATTCCTGCGTCTGTGGAGCGCCTCAATCTTACCAGCCTCGTCATCTGCAAAACACAACCAAAAATGAATTGAATGAATTTGACTGGATAGTAAAAAAAAAAGCAGTCAACAATTGTGCAGAATATAATAATGATAATAATTGTAATAATAATATACTGTTAAAAAAAAGAAAGTAATTTAATGACCAAACTTTTGACTGGTAGTGTGTTAAGTTTTTCACAAATTTTTTATTTAATAGATTACTTCTCATCATAAAAGGTGCAGCATCTCATTTCTGTTCCAACAGCAGCATTGTTTCCTAAGAGGTTTCTTAAAGGCATAGTTCACCCAAAAATGAAAATTCTGTCATAATTTTCTCACCCTCATGTCATTTCAAACCCATAAGATTTTGGTTAATTTTCAAAACACAAATTAAGATGGTTTAAATGAAACCTGAGCAGTTTCTGTCCCTCCACTGAAAGTCCAGGTAACCAAAATTTAGAAGGTCTAAAAAGGTAACGGAGGCATCATAAAACAAATCCATATGTATCAAATTCAAACAGTGTTTGATAAAACAGCAGTCCCACTCCAAACTCAAACCATTTGATGAGCCATATTGCTATGTCAGGCTGCTGAAACATTAATGTTCTCTTATCCAGTCAAGATCATTGAATAGTTTTTTTCTTCTTCTTAAAAACATTGTTGCTTGATTAATATTCCTTAATTATGAATTTATGTAAGTAAATGTCCTCTAAATGCATCTGGGGAACAAAAATTGTAAAAGCAATGTGCTCCATTTTATGCCATTACTGGTCATTAAGTTGGTTCTAGGGTTGTGACGGTGAGGAAATTTTTCCACCGGTTAATCGACGTGTGATAACACCAATAACACCGTTATCACCGCACGCTGCATTGAGCAGCCGTGTTCAGTTTTTAATTGTAGTGACTGTTCTTTTACTGAACTAAATGATTTTTATTACTATAAAAAAATCTAAACGACGGTGGGGGTCGGTGCCGCGGTGGGCAAGTGACGTAACCGGTGTTGCAGCTTAACAACGGTATCACCGTCAGCACCGTCTATCGCGGCAAGCCTAGTTGGTTCAGAACAACATTTCACTGCAGAAGAGCATGTATAAGGCATGCAACCCGGCCAGTGAACTAAAATGAGTTGAGCCCCTGGATCAGTAGTCAGTACCTGCTCAGGCATATCTCCGTTTTGCAGGCCAGAGTTCAAAAGTTTGTAGTTGCTGGTGAAAAGGTCCCATTTAGTGAGGTCATGGGCACTGCAAGGAGCACAATCACAGGCACACACACATGTGTTATGATGAAGAAAGTCCACTGGTCTATGAATGTGAACCTCACAAAACATGTACAGATGTATTTATTTAACTCCAAAATGGTTTTTTTAAATCTGTTTTAGGACCTTTGGAATTTCTCAGTTTTAGCGAAAAGTGTGTTCTTACTTGTGGAAGGCTGTGATTCTTTTGAGTGTTGACAAAACTTGATAGGCATCATCTTCATCAGGCTCCTCTCCCTTAAAGAAACAAAACCGTTAAAAGTTGAAACTGGTGAAATCACAAAGAACAGTTACAGAGAAAATTACCACACACACCTCCTGCAGGACATCCTCCAACAGACGGTGGAACTTGTCAATCTGTTCATCAATCATCTGGCTGCGGACAATATCTACACGGTTATAGATGGTGAATTCCTCATTGCACAGTGCATGGAATGTCATGGAACATGCCTCTAATACATCTGTGTCTGTGTGCTTTTCCACCACATCACGGACCTGGCGCAGCAAAGCATCCAGATGCTGCAGGACATCAGCGCAAGAATTACTTATAGAACTACTACAACAAAACATTAACTATCTATCATTTCTTGACTTTGTGTATTGATTCAAAAATATGTTACTACTATTGTAAACTTTCTTCATGTTAAAAGTGACTTTTATTTTATAAGCACAATATTTAGTGTACTACGTGGTACTTTTTTTTTTTTTTTGTATGTTAGTTACATCCAAACATGCAGTGTAGCTGAACATACTTTTAGAACAATCAAATGCCAGATGCATAAAAAACAGAAAGTCCTTTAGGAAAGTTCTTGAAATATTCTTAAACATTTTCTTAAGAATATGTCATTTTATTTAAGAATAAAATGACAGGCTTTAATGTTGTCTGGTTGTATACTAGCATACTCATGAGGTTGCCTTGTGTAATACAATCAATTCAGTACTTCAACACTACTCAATATTTAGTGTACTTTATTCTGTTTTTTTTTTTTTTTTGTATGTTAATAATTACCTTCTCCAGCCGACCGGTTGTGTAGATCTCTAGATCAAAATACTGAGGAAACTGCAACAGATTAGTGACCTTGTCTGGGTCCACTGAATACTGAGAAAGAGAGAGAGAAAGAAGTTTGAAAGAGTTTTTTCAGAAATCACTTGGTTTCCATCCTTATTCAGATTACAATAACTTATTTGGAATATCTGTATGCAGTGAGTTGTGGGCCACTGCTTTATCCCCAAAAAGCCAAACAATATTGCAATGAAATTTTTCTTGCAATCCCAAAAACACACACAAAGTGTTGAGGATTAATGACTGCAATTTAAGGGATATTTACATTTACATAATTTAAATTTGTTTGTTATTCAACTGATGCATTACACACATCTGGAAAGGCACAGAATCACTCACTTTAGCCAGTAACAGAGGCAGAGCCACAGCAAATGTTTCTGTGATCTTTGTTCGATCATCCAGCTGAGTTTTCTTTTCTTTAGCTGTTAGAACCTGTGTCAGAATAAGAAACAGCATACACATTTGAAGCAACATGAAAATGAGGAAATAATGACACAATTTTTATGGGTGGTTTAGAAAATTATTTGATCTATTTCCTTTAACATGATTGACATGATTTTCTGGATTGAAAATATTTGTGTGTGCACGAGTTACAGGTTTGGCTACGGTTTTGTGATAAGCAAAGTTTTGAAAATGTCTTCACAAATATAGTAAAAATGCCAAAAAAAGAACGTGACAACATAAGTGGTCCTCTCTATTTGCAAAGAACAATCGGCCAAATGTGTTTGCTTCAGAGTTGTAATGAAAGAAATAGCAACAGGTTTCTTCCATATTATGATGTACATCAGAGTGATCAGAACAGATTATCGAAAAATAATCAATATAGAACAGGGACTTGGTTCCATCCATCAGGTGGATGGAGGCAGATCTGAATGTGACCATTTAGTCAAGTGTACGAAACATGCATGGTTTAAGTGGACTAAATGATTAGAGAAGTCCAGCATACGTCACCAGAAAAACGCAAGAAAATTTTTTTTTAAAAGGGTCCTATTATGCTTTTTCACTTTTTTAATTTTAGTCAGTGTGTAGAAATCAAGACTTTGTAAAAGACCATAATAGGACCCCTTTAAATGAACCACATGCATGGACAAGTCATTCACCATAAGATCAATAACAGATTTCGAAAATAGATAGGGTGAATTTTTATTTCATGCCAAAATGTTATCCAGTAATAACTTTTTGGATTAGGTTCAGGGCCAGGAGCTTAAAAAAAATATCACCTCCGTGTAAAAACGTTTGCATCTATGAGACATCCTCACTAATATGGCGAAACCAAAATGTTGATTGTGTGTGTGCGTGCGTGTGTGGGTCTCACCCTTTTGCCAGGGCCTCGTCCGATGGGTGGGTGACACTCACAAGTCTGTCTGACAGCACAAAGCATGATCTCAATCAGAGCAGCTTCCTGAGCATCAGTGAGCGCTGAAACACACAAATCATGGTGTTTAAGTAGTTTAGGTAAGAATGATTTTTAGCCCAATTTTGATCCTGACACAAAAAAACTGACAGCCATGTACCCTCCTCTCCAGGGTAAGGTTCATCCAGCAGCAGGCTGATCATACTCTCCCAGTCCTTCAGCAGCTCTGACGCACAATCCCACAAGCTGTCCACCAGGTAGGCACCGTGCTCATGCAGCTAAAACACACAAACTTTCATGATATCTTAAAAAGCCAACCTACTGTCTCACAGTTTGTTCAGTTACTATTCAATTCAGAGGAATAAATTAGGCTAAATTCTTATTTTCCCTACTTTTTAAAATAATCTAACTGCCTTTGTCACAATTTGTTCTCATACAATGCGCTGGAATCTCAGAGAAGGAAAATAGACACGTGAAATACTAGGACCTGCTCAGTCAAAATATTTCTATAACGAGACATTAAGAAGTGACATAGCACGCTGAGCACATCAAGCACACCTCACTCTCAAGAAAGAACAAGACAGTCGTTCTGATGAGGTTAGCATTCAAACACTGTCTGCCTCTCCTGGGCCGCCCCTCATCCTCTGGACCATGATGACTGAATAACCTGGGAACACAGCACCAGCATACATGCACAGTCTTAAGGGGAATCAGTCAGTCATGGTGAGTATCCGATGCATTATGGATAAGTAGTAATGTGGCAAATGTGTTTAATTACACTGGTATTTAATGAAGCACAGACTTGCCATGATACAAAAAAGTGTGACATTTACTTTTTGTAGAGAAACTCCCCTGCTGCCACGGCAACCGGTCGGTGGGCGGAGTAAACCAAGTGATAGACGCTCTCACAGTCTTCTGCCGTCAAAACCTCGTCATTACTCCTGTGTGCATAAGCAAACACAATCACATAGTAAAAGGACACCTCTAAAAGAAAAGAAAGACTGAATGCTGAACTCACTGCAGGACCAGCGTCAGCAACTTAATGGCCTGAACGGCAACATCATATTCCTTATCCAAAGTCATGGACACAATTCGATCCTACAGAGACAAAGAATGAGAGAACTGTCGGTAGGAAAATACATTTTTCAGTGATAAATAGGAATCCACGCTTAGAGACGGTGTTGCCATAGCAAGAGTCCTGGTGAAAAACTCACCTTGAAGCGGCTGGTGAAGAGTTCCAGTCTGGCATTGAGTTCTCTACTATAATACAAACCCTGAAGAGCAGTAAGACACTTCAGACGAACCTCACCTTGCTGGGGAATGAAAAATTATGTAAATGGATGAGACGTGAGATGTGGTAGGTTTGACCTGTATATAACAACCAATCTGTGTGAATGTGTTTGTGATACCTTATCATACATGGTCCAGCCCACGTACTTCAGGTAACTGTCATTAAGAAAAGCCTCACTGTACATCTTCATCCACATACCAATCTCTTCAATGCAGACAACCCTGATCTCAGCAATCACATCCCTGCACACAAATACAAGAGAAAAAGCAGCTGCTGGATAATTTTAAAATATGAATTTATTGAATCAGTCAGTCAAATTTTGGGATGTTTGCTTACCTGTATCTGTGGATGAATACTCCTTTAAAAATGGCATTCATCATGTTCTCAATCTCATCCTGGTTTTCCTGGAGCTAATAATTACAAAAGGACATGTTTGAATCAAGGTTTTTGAGTATATATATGTGTATGTGTGTGTATGTGTGTGCACGTGTGTGTGTATCACCTCCTTGCGTTTTTGCAGCAGGAGCTCCAGGCGTTCATTGGCTCGTTTCCCAATACTCTTGTTGCGTTCTGTCTCGTATTGTCTTTGTGTGTTGTCCAAATTAATGCTCAAATTCAGAGCAACATTCACCAAAGCGGTCATCAGTTTCATGGCTGAAATACAGCGGAAGAAAAGGTCAGTGTATAATTCATACCTTTATCAATAAGAACACACTGATGGAAAACTGCATGACAAAATTCATGACACAACAATATGTTTATGCAGTAGAAGTAGTGTGGTAGTTGGGGTGGGCGATACACCGGTTGGCAAGATTAACCGTTTTCAAATATCATCTTTATCGCGGTCACTCACATGGCATTGCTGTGCTACGTGGTCATGAAAACGTATCGTTTGCATATGTTTTTAAGCATTGCAGTTTAAAACAAGTGATTTTAAGCCGCTGAAGGCGCAATCAGCAGCGAAAGAGAGCTCATTTAGGTGTATGTGCGTGCTGTCAGAGAGGCGTGCGCACGTGAAGACAGTTAAGTTAGAGGTTAAATACACACACAATGTATGTGTCAAAATGCCCATTTTTGCAAGTATCCTCGTAAACACAGTAATTTAGGTCTTAAGTGAAAGCAAACAGCTGAGAAAGAAAACACATGTGTAGCAGTATATTGGATCCAGGCAGCTCTGAAAGTGACCGCAGTCTAATATTCCTGCTGTCTGATCCATGAGCTGCTGTCAAACAACAAAAGAGAAAATCTCTCACTGCTCGTCTAAATCACTTTTGTAACTTTAATAATAAGAAATATATATTTAATTTACACTGTGAAGAATATGCAGTGTTTTTATACATTTGATAACTTTATACAATGAATGTAGCTTATTTCTTATTTATTTATAATTTAGGCTAGTATTAGCCTGGTGACAAGAATTATGAAATCTCTATGGTATCAAAAATTTTGATATCATAAAGACCTTGTTTAACTATATCATGATTAGGGTTGCAAAGGGGGCGGAAAATTTCTGGTAAATTTCCGGAAACTTTCCATGGGAACTTCATCTGGGGAATTTTGGAAATATTCCAAGTTTGAAACTTACTGGGAATTTATAGGAATTTACGGGAATTTTGGGGAATTAATTGGAAATTTGGGGAAACTTATAAAACTGTATCATATACAAACAAATATAAACATTTTGCTTGATCATAGGCTCACATGCATGCAAACTAATACAAAGTTAAAAAATGACATTTTTTCAGGATTTATTGATAAATAAAAACTTATGAACAGTGTTCATTCAAAATAGAAATATTTTCTAACAATATAAGTCTTTACTTTACTACTTTACTATTGAATAAAAGTATTAATTTATAAAAAAAAAAAGGAAAAGATACTGACCCCAAACTTTTGAATGGTAGTGTATTGTTAAAAAAGGATTTCTAATTTAAATAAATGCTGTTCTTTTTTTTTTTTTTTCAAAGAATCCTGAAAAAAGAATCACAGGTAATAAAAAAAAATATATAAGCAGCACAACTGTTTCCAAAATTAATAATAAATCAGAATATTAGAATGATTTCTGAAGAATCATGTGACACTGAAGACTGGAGTAATGATGTAAAATTCAGCTTTGCATCACAGATATACATTGTTTTAAAGTATATTAAAACAGAAAACCATTATTTTAAATTGTAATACTGGTAATACTGCCCAATATTACTGTTTTGTTCTGCATTTTTGATCAAATAAATGAAGCCTTGATGGCCAAAAGATATGCAATGTTTAAAAACATTAAAGGGGTCATATGATGCGATTTCAAGTTTTCCTTTCTCTTTGGAGTGTTACAAGCTCTTGGTGCATAAAGAAGATCTGTAAAGTTGCAAAGACTAAAGTCTCAAATCCAAAGAGATATTCTTTATAAAAGTTAAGAGTCAACCACGCCTGCCTAAAACGGCTCGTTCTAACACGCCCCCACACTGTAAACCCGAACAGTACTACTAACTTATAAAGATTAAGAACACTGCAATTAAAGTCTGTTAAATCGTTGATGCAACTTATA
>NW_015636532.1:23827-46530 GCF_001515625.1 Sinocyclocheilus rhinocerous
GCGATTATGGTAAGGGGCGTTACATTTCCGACGCGTGCTTGTGGTGTTCGCCCAATCACAATGCACTGGTTCAGCTGGCCAATCAGAGCAGACTGTGCTTGTCAAAGGAGGGGGCTTTGTTGAAAACGACGCGTTTGAGAGAGGCGGGGCATAGAGGACCTACAATAATGTACAGTATTTGAAAAAAAATGTGTTTTTTGAACATTAAAGCATGTCAACATATTCTGTTACACCAAACACACAAAATAATGATCTTTAAAATAGCATCATATGACCCCTTTAAAAATAGTAATGCGTCCAAACTTTTAACCAGTACTGTATGATAACAGAAAACTGGCTAGCAGAAAGAGCATCACAGCTTGAGCTAGCTAGCACATACCTCATAAATTGTCAATGGAATAGTGCTAACTCGCTTAGATTTTTCATATCTTGATTTATTGGCTAGCTAGCTACTGTATAAACACTTTTTGGCATTTACTAGTTAAACTTGAATCCCATAGGTCAAATATATTTAGAATATCAACACTTAGATGTAGTCTTTGGGCTCAAATGCAGCAAGTGTGGCTTCAGAGAAAATGGAGGGGAGGGACCCTCGTAGGTGACTAAAGGGATTGTCTGTTCATGTTATGTAGGAAAGCACAGTGCATGTAGGGGGTGTGGCCTCAATAGCCCTGCAGTAAGCAGTGCGCTGTGTGCATGTGATTGAGCAGTGTTTGTTTAGGGTAGAAATTAAACTGAAATTGCATTAAATCTGGTTGTTTTAACCAAGATTATGCTGCATGATTTTTTCTCAACTGCATTTAAGTTTCCAGTTCCTGCAATTTTGCAAATTTCCAGTTTATTCCCATTAATTCCCATATATTCCCTTTAATTCCCATGGAAAGTTTCCAGTCTTGAAAATTCCCGGATTTTTGCAACCCTAATCATGATATATATTGTTACCGTGAAATAAAATTACTCATATCGTGATATAAGATTTTGGTCATATCGCCCACCCCTATGTTGTAGTATGTTATTCTGAACACTGCACAGTACCTAGCCCAAAGTCACCCACCTGCCAGGGTACTGGTGTGTCTGAACGCTCTGACCTGTGAGTCTGACAGGCCGGTGAGGAGAGAGATGACCATGTCCATCATGTACTCATCATAGATTATGCTGTACTGGCACTGTCGGACCAGGACCGCGATGAACTCACACAAGCTTAATTTAAACTTCTTCCACACCGGACCTGCCATTGCCAGCGGATAATCGCCACTGTCCTGAACACACACAATTTTTCCATATAGATTTACAGTATCTAATCTCCTCCATCCCATCATAGATTCTACCCATGGAAACGTCTGTGGTATAAACAGATTAACAAACCTCATCAAACTCTTCCGTCATTTTCCTGATGATCTCAGAATTCTGCATGTGCCGAAACATCTCGGAGCTCACCGCACCTATAACAAGCATACACATTCAATAAGACAAAATATACACTTGAATTATGTAAACTTATTTACACCTAGAGAACACACACACACCTTTACAGCCAGAGCAGTGGATAAAAAAGTTGATGAGTTCCAGCAGGGCAGAGTCTCTGTCCGTCTTATAGGACTCAATCCAGTCATCAACCACTGACTACAGAGAGAGACACAAAGCAAACACACACACACACACACACACACTCGCTCAGTTAAACTTTCTTTCTACACAGAAAGCATACACTGCAGTTAGACCTGGATATAATACCTAACCACACAAACTGCTGATTTACTCTGATGATACATCCGAGCACTTTGAGACAGAGAGTGTGTATGTCTGTGAATGAATACAGTCTGACAGATCAGCGTGTATCTGAAGTTGTTCGTGTGTATGCTGGTACCTGTGTGGCACTCTTGCCCAATTTGACAATCTCAAACAAACTGAGATTCTCCATGTCGTTCTCCTGATGGTGGCCATTTACCCGACCTCTCACCTCTGACCCCTTCAACTTGTCTCCAAGGGTCTTTTTCCCCTTCTAGACACAAACGGCAAAAAGCAAGAAAATTTTAATTAAACAAGCTTCTAAGGCTGCATGGCTCGAACTGTGATTTAAAAATTCCCATTGCAATTTACAATGTGATTTTAAAAAAAGCTCCAGGTTTGCCATTTTGTGATTATATATCAATATAATAATAATAATAATAATAATATAATAAAGACAAAATAAGGAATATTATTATTATTGCAATATTTCACAGTAAAATGAATTTAAGAACAATAACAAGAAAAGAAAAATATTACTATTTTACAGTACAACTGTTTTAATTTCTTCTTTCTCAAATGTTAAACCATTAAGGTTTTATTTCAGCTGAAAACCTCAGGGAGCCCTCAAATCTTCTTTTTTGTTAACAACAGCTGGTTTAAAGACAGTTGGTGCATATTGCATTCCCAAACGCGCATTATAAGCTACCCAAACTGAAAGCTCATGCAGAGATGATTTTGTGTAGAGCAGTATTTTCTGCAAACCACTCATGAGCTGCAGATTTGTAAAAAAAAAAAAAAAACAATGCTGCGCTTCACTCTGAAACACAACACATTTATTTATTTAAATCAAATCGCACTAAACCATATAGCAGTTTCGCTTTTATGTGATTAATCGCGCAGCTTTACTCATATCTGTTTAACAGTGTTTTTGAAAGCTGATTGTGTGATAAAAGAGCCGAATGCCTTTCTGCAAGGTCACTGTCTGATAGGTACCTTTCCTTTCCCAGATTTGCCATTCCGACCCTCGAGATCTTCAAGATCAGCGTCCGAGAGACGAGAGTATCCTTCCCTAAACAAACAAAATGCACCAGTGATTAGAGCAGTGTGTATGTGGAGTATTTCAGGTGTATGTATTTTACAGGTGCTCTCATTTATAGTTGGTTTTTACAGAGCTCTAACAAGAGGTCAGATGTGTTTTGTGTGCATACAGGGCTGAAACTCCAAGATATAGTTTAATGAGCTGTTTTCCTACAAACAGGCAAGCACACAGCACACAGTAAGCAAGTTGTAGCAGATGCTGGACTTCTTGTTAAATGTGCCCATGATGCCCATAAATGCTGAACAGTTAGGTTTGGAGACACAGACAGTGTCTGGCTGGAGGAAGAGTAAGTTAGTTTGTGTCTGATACTTACTGATGGAAGTCTGTTTGAATGTCCTGAGCTGCTATCATTTTGTCAACATCTTCTGTTTCTTCGGGAGTTTATAAGTGTCCCCACACTGCAGTAGACAGACAGACCCACACAGCTGAAAAACACACGCTGCAGCATATAAAAACAACGAGCAGTTACTGAATGAGGTTATTCACGCGCGCCTGTCTGTGTGAAGGACGTGTGTAACGTATATTTGTATGACTTTAATAATATATATCAAACACCTGCTGTCAAAAACATTACTGTACGCAAAATCGAACCATAAAAAAAATGGATAAACTCCACTAATCACACAAAATCTCTATGTATTCGTGTAACGTGTGAAAGTTTTTAAATTGTGTTTTTAATGTTGAGTTTGATTTTCGTAAACACGGGCTAGCATGCTAACATGCTAACGGGCCTCCAGCTCCTCTAAGTCATTAAAACCGCCCCAAACCCACCAAAACAATGTAAAACTCACTGCAAAACCCCATTAAAACTTTACATTTCTTCATACGACGCACATTATAGTGTTTCATTAATTCTCACTATTCAAACTATTTGCCCAAACTGTCTTGACATATGAACGACTCTGAGAAACGAATCTCCCGAACAAAGTCACGGGAAAAATGTCTTTTATTTATTTTATTTTTTCTAAAATCACGGATATTTATGAAGATCGGCCGCCATTTCCTTCCTCACCAGCTCACCTCCCTCAGCGTGAGTCCAGCAGCATCAAACCCGCCCAGAACTGCTGCTGCCGCCGCACGGTACCGAACCGGACCGGAGCTCCGTGGTTAAGACATTAAAACATGTTCAAAGTAGAACTGGCTCTGTGGCTCAGTTCTGTTTGTTTCTCAGAGCTAGAAGAAGCAGTTTGCTGCTGTGGGCGGACAGGAGTAAAAAATACAGCCTCGAGAAACCCAAAACACACTTATTACGCATCCACACACACACACACACACACGCATGCATGCACATCATGGGACTAGCACTGCTAATTTCTGCGCAATTGTTTTTTTTACAATGGTTGTATATTGAATTGAAAATACATTAGTTCTAAATCACAATTTATTTACAAACAAATAAAAGAGGATGAATTCATATCAGCCAGATTTGAGGACATAAAAAGTTTTTTTTTCTGTCAGCCATTTCAAATGAAATGGAAGAGTTCAAGAAGAAATGAACAATGAACATTTGACAAATGAACAGCTCTAATAGAAAAGGGTTAAACGTCCGGGTCTCGGATGGAAGAATTCAGCAATAACAAAGTACAGAAAACAAGGTTTGACAGATAAATAAGGAGAGAAATAGCTGACTCTGTGTGCCTAATTTGGAAAATGTAGCTTTTAAAAAAAAAAAAATGAGAGTGATTAATTATAATTGTAACTAAGTGGACGTTTTGTTTTAATACACCTGAAATGTGCTAACAAGCAAGAGAATGCAAGAAGTGTCAAAACTCTGAAATGATGGTGGACAGAGAAGGAAAAAGGATTTGTTTATATAGAAAATGAGTGATATCAGAATAAAGCTCAGTCAGAAAAAAATGTAACAGTTCACAGGTATAGAGCTTAAATACAGGTACAAAACGTATAAAACATTTGAAATGTCTCAAAACAACTAAATCGAAGCACAGACATAAAAAAAACAGAAAAACAATTACAGGAGGTTTCGTTTGTTTATGCAAATAATAAATGTATGTTGAAATGTATGATGAAAACAGTTTATGCTGAGGAATGGTGATATAGTTTTTAAAAATAAAACTATGCAGTATAATATATTGCATAACAGGAAAAATATAACTTCCCAGTTTCATCTCCAATGCACTTTACACATTATGTATTGCCTTTAACCCATTCATCTGTGTATGCGCTCCTGAGCAACCAAAGATACAAATGTACAAACATCATAAAAAATTCTTCCCTTTCATGTCAATGGTATACATAAAAATCATTTCCCATACATATGTAAACTTAAACTCATCCCACATTATATTCTGTAGTTTACACCGTTCCCAGCTTTATTTCTGCTGATCGTAAGTGACCGTTACCACTCTTGCCATCAGAAATCAGCTGGGTGACTCACACTAAACAAAACTGCATAAGCTTTTCTTTAATGGACTCTAACAAACAATTTAAGCAAACAAACAAAAACGCCAAGCAACTAAAAATTTGACATTTACCAATTGCATCCCAAAAACACTTTCAAGTAAAAGTGGCAAATTTTGAACATTTAAAAAATATTTGACATAGATATGCTTCAAGGCACCTTTTGCATACATGCATACATCTTTTACTGCTATTAAATAAATCTATTCCTCACAGTACTTACTCACAGAGGAAGTAATGACCATTTACATCCAGCAGGGGGAAGAATGGTGTTTCTACTGAGAACAGCAGGATTGGCAGTGACTTTATATACAGGTGCATCTCAATATTAGAATGTCGTGGAAAAGTTCATTTATTTCAGTAATTCAACTCAAATTGTGAAACTCGTGTATTAAATAAATTCAATGCACACAGACTGAAGTAGTTTAAGTCTTTGGTTCTTTTAATTGTGATGATTTTGGCTCACATTTAATGAATCCCAATTGGAAGACTTTTATTCATGTCTAGTGTATGGAGTAAGACAGGATCATAGTAAAACTGCATTTTGATGCAATACTATGATTAGGGGGATAGTAATCTACAAAGCATAGCACACCAACTGGGAATCAGCCTAGATGAGTGTTGCATGTCCATCATTTAGCCCCATATAACCTCTCAATGTCCTTTATATAATGATTTTTCAGCTCTTTTCTCTTTAGTTTGAAGGCATCCGTCACCAGCCCTGTTTCTGGAGTCCAAGCCTCAGAACTTAAACAGATCTTCTGTGGAACCTCAAACCTTTCCAGTTTACCTACAGTACCACACACACACACACAATTAATTGAAATACAGTTTATACACATAGACACACACACAAAAAATAAATGCCTTTGCTATTTTCTCACAGTATCAAACACACAAATCTCTGTAGTTACAATAGACATTGTTTAAAGGTAAACTCGGTCACCAAACAGACAGTCCCCCCAAAAAAGTGCGGAAAAAACCCACTGAAAGCATTACACACTTCCACTTTCTGCAGCATATACTTAATTAACCAAACATTATTGAGAAGTTAGTATAACATTAAAAAATGTGCTTACTTGTGACTGCAATTTCTTTGATGACTTTTACTACTTCCTCCTCCATCTTGGTGTGGTTACAAAGCTCCTCCCACTCGCCCTCTATCCCGTTCTTTTTTGCCAGCTCAGTCATTTGCTTCTGATTGGGCACCACAAAGCTGATCAAGTAGTTCTGATCACTGATCGGAAATAGTACAAGGACATATTAGTGTTGAACTGACGGCATGCGTTTATTCTGCATTATGGTGTCTTGGAGCCTGCATGACAAGTTTAGGTTGTATCAATACACATATTAATGTAGCCTAGTGGTTTGCTAAAAACACACAAGATTAAGAACGAGTTTTGTGGCTCTATCTGTTCGCTTTAAAGCCATGGATAAGCAATTGTAAAAGTTTATATCAATACACTTCTGTTCAAAAAAATCGGGTTGCTAGAGTGAATCTTAGTTCTAGCACTTTGTGGGGGTTTTTTTCACTTAAATTTTATTGTATCATACTGAATGTGCACTTTCATTGTTTTGCTAACCCACAATTTATTTATTTGATTGATTGTATTAAGTTGATCTTGTCTTTTGTTCTGTTTTGTTTTCCTCTTTGTAATATTGTCCTAAAACTCATAAATAACGTTTAAAACAAAAAAGATTGTGTTGGTAAGATTTTTGAAAAAAAGTGTCTTATGTTCACTAAGGTTGCATTTATATGATCAAAAACACTGCAAAAACAGTAATATTGTAAAATTACAATTTAAACTAATTGTTTTCTATTTTAATATGTTTTAAATTGTAATTTATTCCTGTGATGGAAATGCTGAACTTTCAGCAGCCATTAATCCCGCCTTCAGTGTCACATGATCCTTCAGAAATCATTCTAATGATTTGGTATAACGATTCCTATTATTACCAACGCTGAAAGCAGTTGTGCTGTTTAATATTTTTTTGTGGAAACTGTAATCAATTTTTCATGGCTCTTTGATGAATAGAAAGTTGAAAAGTTACAATCTTTTGTAACATTACAAATATCTTTCCTTGCATATGTGACCCTGGACCACAAAACCAGTCATAAGGGTCAATTTTGTGAAATTGAGATTTCTACATCATCTGAAAGCTGAATAAATAAGCTTTCCATTGATGTATGGTTTGTTAGGATAGGACAATATTTGGCCGAGATACAACTATACAGATTGAAAATCTGGAATCTGAGGGAGCAAAAAAATCAAAATATTGAGAAGATTAATAGCTGTGTATATGGACAGTTGTGCAGCCCACACATAATGTTATAAAATCAATCAGTATGAACACCTATGACCAACAAAACTGGGACATGGCGATTTTCAGTGCTAAAACTCCGGTCACATGTAAATTGACACTTTATCCAGGTTAATCTCTAGATACAGAATATTGTGGGATATAAAGTTGTGGTGTACCTGCTGGCATAGACGCAGATGTTATCAATGAGGGGGCTGTTTTTCAGGGCAGATTCTACCTTCCCCAAAGACACATATTCACCTGCCTGCAGCTTTACTAGGTCCTTCTTACGATCTGAGAACAGGAAGTGGAGGATTGGCATGTTATGTTTGACAGAACAGCAGACGTCTCTCTGACGTAACTCTTCTTTGTTAGATGATTCAGAACTTACTCACCCACAATCTGCAAACAACCGTCTGGATGAACTTGCCCGACATCTCCAGTACAAAACCAGCGCTGCCCTGCCTCATCCACCCAGAAGTTGTCATTTTCTCCCTCCCCCTCACTCCCAAAGTATCCCATGGCAACATTCGGTCCACCAATCAGAATCTCTCCTCGTGGGTGTGGCTTGTCCTGACTGGTGTATCCACCTGATGATGAAAGAGAGAGGTCGGTTGAAAGTTAGGAATGTAAAGTGAACCTGAGAACCCTCAATTGCCGTTGTTGTTTGCACATGTGTGTGTGTGTGTGTGTGTGAGTGTGTGTCTTACCCTCAGGCCAGTCTCGCAGTTTTATTTCAGAGCAAATGAGAGGAGCTCCAACTCGTCCTGTACTGTAATCAGAAACTGCAAACACACACAAACACAAGTTTGAACATGTCGGCACAGGAATCCAGTCATTTTAACATGCAGGAAAAAATGTGTGCGCACTAACATTCTGAGATAGTTCCCGCTCCACACGTCTCTGTAAGGCCATAACCCACAGCGACAGGGCAGAAACACACGTTCATAAATCTCTGTGTGGAAGCAGACAGTGGAGCCCCTCCGCTCAACATCAGACGTACACACCCTCCCAGCAGCAAATTCACACGCTTGAAAAATAACCTGAAACACACAATCATATCATCTCAAACAACAAGATCTTGAAGACAGAGACCATTTCGTATAGGCAAAATCTGCCATTGCAGCACTGCATATAGGCAACATCTTATCACTCTTACCCCTGAGTGAAAATTTTGAATTCACAACACAATTTAGCACACAAATGTATTTGTGTGCTAAATTGTGTTGTGAATTCAAAATTTTTATCTATCTAACTATCTCAGAACTACTTTTTTTGGCCAGATATATATATATATATATATATATATCTGGCCAAAAAAAGTCGACATTTGGATTAAAATAAGCAAATAATGATGATGAGTCTAGACTTGGAACAGTACTGCAGTAATTAATATGTTTCTGGTATGTTATATGCTTTGCAATAATTCTTTTAACCCTAACTGATGCAGCTTTTTATTTCTTTAACAACTAGATAGATAGATACCCATCATGTTTAACTGACTCACATGTTACACACCGCAGAATCGGCTCCTTGTGACACCTTCTGCAGCTTATAGTTGTATCCCACTTTAAACAGAGTCCTCTGAAGCACTGACATCTCTCTCAACTTCCCATTAACGTTCTTGCAGATACGATCCATGATCTCCTAGACACACCAACAGATACACATACACAAATATTGAGTAAAAAGAGGGGAACAAAAATAAAACACTCAAAGTTTTTAATTTTTAAAACTCACCGGTACTGCCGCTATCAGGGTGGGTTTAAGCACAGAGCAATCTCCCTTACCACCGATCTTTATTTTACTGGACTGCATAGACAAGTGCACACAGGTCAAGCACAGAGAAGATGATATAATAGAGGAACAGAGTATGTGTGTATGTATGTTTGTGTGTGTGTGTGTGTTACCTGGTCCGTGAGTGTGTGTGGGGATGAGTATCCGAGCCTGCAGCCATATGACACACAGGATATTTCTGCTGTCAGCTCCAGCACATGAGCCAGTGGGAGATAAGCTATATAAGAGTCCTGGGACCTGTACATACACAGCGATGTTGTTATTGTTAACTAAAACTAAAACTACTCAAACTTCTTTTTGTTAACTGAAATCAAATATAAATATTAGTTGATAAACTTTAAAAAAAAAATAAACATTAAAAAATACATTTAGAAACCCTTACCACCGATCTTTATTTTACTGGACTGCATAGACAAGTGCACACAGGTCAAGCACAGAGAAGATGATATAATAGAGGAACAGAGTATGTGTGTATGTATGTTTGTGTGTGTGTGTGTGTGTTACCTGGTCCGTGAGTGTGTGTGGGGATGAGTATCCGAGCCTGCAGCCATATGACACACATGATATTTCTGCTGTCAGCTCCAGCACATGAGCCAGTGGGAGATAAGCTATATAAGAGTCCTGGGACCTGTACATACACAGCGATGTTGTTATTGTTAACTAAAACTAAAACTACTCAAACTTCTTTTTGTTAACTGAAATCAAATATAAATATTAGTTGATAAACTTTAAAAAAAAAATAAACATTAAAAAATACATTTAGAAATGTTGATTTTTTTTTTTTAAGTGATGCCTTGGAAACAGCTAAAATAAATAAGTTGAAGTACTAAAATTACAAAAATTAAAACGGATATAAAAATAAATAAAGCTAAATAGAAATGTTTAACGAAAAATGTTAAAAATGACAACAAAAAAAAAAATTATTAAAACAAACTAAAATATAAAAATATAAAAATGAAAGCTAATTCAAAATATGAATGAATACCAAAATAGTATATAAATAACCCTCACACAAAAATAAAGATTTAAGATTAGTTTGAAAGATTAGACACTAACTTAAATTCATTTTTACATGCATTTATTCATCAGTTGCTAGTTTTCCATAATTTGTGTAATTTTACACCCACATGTCTCTGTTGTTCCCTGTATTTGCTTCACCACACACTCCTACTCCAGTTTTACCCTACTGATGCATTATGTCTTAACCAGACGTGACATGATTTAAGCTGGAAGTAATTTGTTTGTCCGTAGTGTATGGAAAAACATGCAAATTATTGAACTGGTGTTGGTGTTATTACTGTTGCTCACCCCAGGCCCGGGATCCGCTGGCACTGCCCAGCCATTCCTGCAATCAGATTACTGTGTTGCATCTTCACTCCTTTAGGCTTTCCTGTAGACCCGCTGGTGTACATCACCACTGCGAGATCAGATGCAGTCGGCTTCTCATACTCTTTGCTTACTGAAAGAGAGAGAGACACACAAGGAGAGAGCATGTGTATCAGCTTATGAATCAATTCAGTTTGGTTGTATAAATAATTGTTTTGCATGTTACTCACAGTTCTCTGGCTTTGCCCCGAGCTCCATTACTTCCTGCATGCTGTGCATGTCGAGAGACTGTGGGTAATCAGCATGACATACTTCACCACTGCCTGCATAGATAACATGCTGCAACCCTGAAACTGCACTCAAAACGTTCTGAGAAAGAGAGAAAGAGTAATATAACGCAAACTTTTAGCCAGACCACACCGATAAGCAAGTCACACTTGCATGTCTGTGGCTTTGTGTACCTTCAATTTGGTCCGCAGCAGTTCTGTGCTTGTAATGAGATGAGTGGCTCCACACTGATTCAGCCCATAAGCTACTGCATCTTCACCCAGAGTTGCATACAGCGTTACCACTGCACACACACACGTACAATTGTGCTCATAAGTTCAGATAATCTTTGCAGGATCTGCGAGGTTTGCATATATAGTTTAAATATAAAAAGAACTAAATTAAAGGTTCAGTATGTAATAGACAAAATATTGTAAAAAAAACTAAACAAAAAAAAAGTACATACAGGTAGTACAAAAATTCAGGGTTGGCCTGGCATGGATATTACTTTTATACAAGAGTTATACAAGTTATTACTATGTAACATTTATTTTAGGCAAAATGTTGCCAGTTGCTTTGCCTGTTTTTGTACCGATTACGAAAATAGTTCCAAACAAAGCCAAAGCAAAAGTAATTTTTGGCATGCAGTAAAATACAGTCATTCCAGAAACATGTATTTAAATTTTTTTCTGAAGCACATTTTATTAATCTGGAACCTGATTCTTGTGTAGGATACGATCCATTCTTTTAGGAAATGAGAATATCAAACACAGGCCATCTTGTTCTGTACGGTTCTTGCAAAAAGACTTGTTTAGATACGGAAGTTGGACTCTGTCTCCACCTTTGAGATGTGGGTCAGAGAACTGAGAAATATGCTGTATTTATTTGAAAGGACAAATTATCTATTTTATTAAGATCTGGAAACAAATAAGGTTACATCTATGAGAAGACTGAGATGTTTAGAGGACATTATCGACATAGGCTTCAGGGCTCATGCCTCCTATAATTACAGTTTGTTTATGTCTTTATTTTAATTTTCATTCTTGTCGTTCATCATGAGAAGTGACTATGTATTTTTACTTTGTTGCTCATGTATGCTATATGTTTAGTGTTGAAGAAGCCTTCTACAATTATTGTATAAGAATATATAGAGTGGGGTGTTATAATAGGATAAGAAGCAAGTATCAGAGTTGGTATTGCCGAAATTGTAAAATGAATACTTCAGCCTGGCATGGTTATTCCATAAGTGGTACCTCACATGTATGTTTTCTTTAAGAAAAATTAGCCTGAATGAGTCCGTGTTGTTAAAACAAATTGGTTGAATGAATGATTCACTACCTCACTGATAAAAACAGTCATTTGTTTAACTCCAGAGTGAATTAGTGTTTTTGAATGAATCGTTCAGTTAGTGACTGAATATCTCACTCATTAACCACCTACTGTGTTTAGTGATGTAACTGGCAGAAAGTTCGAGTAACTGAAAAATCCCCACCACTAATATCCACCTTCTTTTCCAATGCAGAAGTAAGCTATTTCCTGTGAATATACGAGAGTTCTGATTCCAATTAACCTCTATAGGTGAATAACTAATAACAAAACTCTTTATGTACAGCTAAATTGACTGGAAATAGGCTATGTAAACCAAAGGTTACATAAATTCAGCTGTGAAATAACTACTGAGCAAAACAAAAAACCAAACACATTTTTATGACTGTATGATTTAGATTTAAACGTGTTTAGAGTTAAAGGGATAGTTCACCCAAAAATGAAAATTCTGTCATTAACTACTCACCCTCATGTCGTTCTAAACCCGTAAGACCTCCGTTCATCTTTGGAACACAAATTAAGATATTCTTTATGAATTCTGAGAGCTCTCTGACCCTCCCATAGACAGCAATGTAATTACCACGATCAAGGTCCAGAAACCACAAAAAAGTAATAAAAAAAAAAAAATAACGACTTTATTATTCATTCAACAATTTGTCTCCTCCGCATCACCCTGGTGCCATTTTGGAGAGTATCCACTGAACGTAAACAGCGTATGCTATTCTGTGTCAGTCACGCGGATACGTTGTTTTCGTTCAATTCAAAGCGTAAACAACGTTGAAAACGTATCCGTGTGACGCATCTGACACAGAACAGCATACGCTGTTTACGTTCAGTGGATACTCTCCAAAATGGCACCAGGGTGACGCGGAGGAGACGAATTGTTGAATAAAGTCGTTATTTTTGTTTTCTTTGCGTACAAAAAGTATTCTCGTAGCTTTGTAAAATTACGGTTGAACCACTGATGACACATGGATTATTTTACCGATCTCCTTGCTACGTTTCTGGACCTTGATCGTGGTAATTACAGAGCTCTCAGAATTCATCAAAAATATCTTAATTTGTGTTCCGAAGATGAACGGAGGTCTTACAGGTTTAGAACGACATGAGGTTGAGTAATTAATGACAGAATTTTCATTTTTGGGTGAACTAACCCTTTAAAGTAAAGTGTGATTGTATTACATGGGAAGTTGCGTCTGAAGCAGGCCTGTGCTGTGATCATCCATTCTGCCCGTGTCTCACAAAAGATGGCAATGGTATTACGCTGGCCCAAAGCTGCCAGACCACTGCCAAAAGATTCCACTGCTTGATTGACCTCTTCATAGGTCATCCAGCTGTAGTCCCCCAGGACCAACTACAAACAAAAACACATACGTTTCTATATCAACTGTCACTAATATTTTTGACTGTTTCCAACTGATTGAACTGATACCGAATCAAATCGGTGAATGAATTTACCTTCTTAAAGATCTTCCCATTGGGTTGTTTTTCTTCTTCTTCACTAAGGACTTCTCTGGTGCCCAGACAGGGTGCCTTACTAAATTTCTTCACAGCATGTACAAAAAGTTTGTCCAGCGTGTCCACGCCTTCAAAGTCCTGTGTAACGAGAGCATCTGCGCTTTCTACCGCCCGATACGGCCCTTCTGGACGTCCACTTATACTCCGTGCTCTCTCACACTGCGGCAACATGACCTGCACACAGACCAACATATTTCCATATGAATCAACTTACAAGAGTGCTGAAATAGTAACAACACATGGTCAAAAACTTCAATCCTCTCTTTGTATCGCACACCCAGAACTAGACTGAAACCCCTCTGGGACACTCAGAACGAGACACAGAAAAACAGGCATCCAATACCCATGAATGATAATATGTGGCTATTAAATGTGGATAGAGCAGAAGGGAGAAAGAGGAAGAGTAAGTAAGATTTAGACGTGCGTGTGATTGAATGGCTGATTAAGGAACTACTTCACCACAAACCTACTACTAACGTTCAAGAAACCCTGAAGAAACACCCGTGTTTGTGGTCAACTAAAGGCCGGGAACCAACAGACTCAATATTTATTCTGTGCAACACACACACACCCACACGCAAAGACATAAGATCAAACTGAAGTGGATGTGTAGGCTGTTTCCCTGGCACAATTATCAAGGCTTTTCTTTTGTGTTATATTAAAAAGACTTTAATCTGCACTAATAGCACTGAACCCCCCCACCCCCCACCAAAACCAGTTTCAGAAGCATCACTTGCATTATCTGCTGGCTGCAAAAGAACAGATCATATCAACATACACAGACACACATGCTGCTCCAGCTTAAGTTACAGCAGCAATATCCAGGAAGGCTGCTGTTTCAAAACTGATGACATCACAGTTTGGAGGGATTTGAACTGCATGTTCAGGAAGTCAGATGACCCACTTAAACATTTGGAAAAACTGTTCAACTGTCAAACAAACACACATCCTGTATATAGTGATATCACTTTCATCTGGCATGATATGTAGCCCTCATGCATATCATGCAATAAATGGATTGAAAGGGAAAGTAAAGACTTGTAACATAGTTACAAATGCATATTTCAAATAAATGTGGTTCTTTTGAACTTTCTATTAATCTTGGGGGGAAAAAACACTGTTTCCACAAACAAATATTGAGCAGCACAAGAATTCTGAATATTTACAATAAGATGTTTCTTGAGCAGCAAATCAGTATATTAGAAAGATTTCTGAAGGGTCATGTGACAAGACTGGAGTAATGGCTGCTGAAAATTCAGTTTTGCATAACAGGAATAAATTACATATTAAAATATATTAAAGTAGAAAACAGTCGTATATATAAAGTTGTATATATAAAGGTATAACAATAGGGTTTCTGTTAGCATTAATTAGCATTATTAACATGAACTAACAATGAACACAACACGTCTACAGCATATCTGAATGTTCATTTTAACATTTACACATCGTTAAAATCAAAAGTTGCTTCTGTTTACATTAGTTATTGCACTGTGAACTAATATGAAGAGCTATATTTTCAACATTAATACACTAACAAATGCAGTGTATATAAGGTATAACAATAGGGTTTCTGTTAGCATTAATTAGCATTATTAACATGAACTAACAATGAACACAACACGTCTACAGCATATCTGAATGTTCATTTTAACATTTGCACATCGTTAAAATCAAAAGTTGCTTCTGTTTACATTAGTTATTGCACTGTGAACTAATATGAAGAGCTATATTTTCAACATTAATACACTAACAAATGCAGTGTATATATATATATATATATATATATTGCTTATCGTTAGTTCATGTTACACATACTATATATGAAGAGAACTATTAAGCTTTATAAATAAAAAATAAAAAACTTTTATAAAAGTTATTATTATTAAACATAATACCTTATATTATTTTTAACTGATTAAAAAAGGGTAAAGTTAAAAAAAAAAGTATAATGTATTTTAATATACTCTGACCATTTAGTCCAATCTGGGAAAAAAATAAATAAAATCTACCATCAAACCCTTAAAAAGAAATATAACCACAATGATCCACATATTCAGATATAGTCTCACACACTGAAAATCTTTATCTACATTAATTTCTATAATTGTTTACATTAGTGTAAACACCTCATGTCTACTCCCTCTCTCAACACTCCACTTCAAAAACATCATCTGCAGACTAACAATATAACATTACTGTAAACAACCAAAAAAGAAAGCCATCATCATTCAGTCAAACTTGAAACCTGAGGCAAAAGAATGTTAAAGTGCACGGGAAGCTGAAATCTTACCTTCAACTAAACACTGTGCACAGCAGTTCTTCTTTTCCTTTCTCAGACAGACGGTCAACTGCAACAGGAGGTTTGGGCTTCCCTTTTCTCACTCTCTGTCTCTGTCTCTCTTGGCTGATTGGATGTCTTTTGTACAGTCATAGTTCTAGTGAACCACATTTAGAGCCCACCCTCTGGCCTCAGCCAATCAGAAGACAGTTCTGAGGAGGAAGTTCTGAGGTTACTTCGGAGTTTTTAGAAGGAATATTAGGAGGTGTTTCCTTTATACTCATAGTCTTGACAAACAGTTGTTCCTTTACCTCACTTACACAATCAGACACGTCAGAGCTAAGCACTTTCTCAAACTTTAAAGAACACATCGTTCTATTAGTCAAACACCCACTCGGCTGATGCACATTTACTGTTGAGGTAAAGAAATTCCAAGAATGTGAACAATCACTTAAGACAAGCTGTGGGTCATTGGTCATGAATCACACAGTTGCCAACTCAGAACAGGTCTGACCTGGAAATGTGCCTTAGGTGTAGCGGTTCATTCACTTTGACCACATTAATACATCACTGACTGATGTAGCTTCATGTGGTCTGCTAACGTAGTCCTCTTCATGCCTACCACAAGCTTTAGCTCGGCAAAGGACCGTTTATTTGCTATCAGGACATCTAAACGCATCCTCACAGCTGGTTTTCTTTCCAAGCAAACAGTTGGGACTACTAATTTTAGACAAACTGTCCATAGAGATCCACAGTACTGATTCTATATACAGTCTTTCAAAGAAATTCAGGCCAAACAGAAGAGGATGGGTTTCCTCTTTCAGCCTTGGTTTCTCACAAGGTATATTTGTTACATTAATGGAGTTTTTCTATGAAACTCTTGCTCGCTGGGGGTTTAGGTGTGTTACTTTGTACGTTTGCTTTGAGACAATCACTACTGTTAAAAGTCCTAAATATGTTAAGAATAAAAAATCAAATTACAGAAGGCAGCAGAATAGAAAGCCCCCTTGTGAAAAGACGCAGGTCAGGTTGGACTCAGCCAGATCTGCTCTACTGATTCAGAGCGGGTCCTGCTTCAGTAACTCAAGAAGAAGAGGGAAAAAAAAAAAAAAAGGTCTGACCTGACCTGAAAGTATGGAATCGTCTGAACATGTAAATGTAATCAGGACAAACAGGGCAATTCTGACTAAAAATAAAAATAAGAAGATAAAGATAACAGACACAAACTTGCAGGATAAGTGAATGTTATAAAGCATGACTTAAGACAACTGGATCATATACAGTAAAAAAGAGAAATGAATAAGCATTCCATTTTCTTTTTATTGGTACACTTCTTTTACAGACCCACTACTGAAGGGCAGCACATAAAGATTAAAAAGACAAAATGAGCACATATGATATTTGCTAAAAAGAAAAAAATATTTTAAACAAACTGCTGAAATACAGTTCTATAACAAGACAATTATTTAACATATTTCTCCATGAATTTCTTATGGAATTCAGAGCGCAGGGTGTCATTAATGAAGCGTTTCTCTTTACGTGATTCATCCACTCCTTTAGCGCAGTTTTTAAACACGACATCATCATCCCACCTGCCAAAAACAGAATGTGAAATTGGGTTTGAATGTTGTCAATAGCATATTATTGAGCTCGCTCGGTTTTAACGAATTTGCAATTCAAAGACAAAGCCATTTTTCCACCTTCATTCAGGGAGAAAAAAAAACACCAGCCAGTATTATTTTTATTATTACCATTATTGAATTCAAAGAATCTTTTGGACCAAAATGACATTTAGAGCTGTTGATGTTGTTGGTCTCAAGAGTAAATAATATATAAAAGCTATAGAAATAGCAAACAAAGCAAAATGCTATTAAAAAGGAAAAAATAATTTTGTAAGCCATTGCATTTCATACTACAACTACCAAGAACAATGATGTACTATTCTTTCTAACAGCACACTTCTATTAATGTCAATATATTACGATAATTATCACACAATGTAACATTAAAGTGAGTGAAATGTTTATTATCAGATGGGTCATACTTTAATTTAAACTGAGTGTTTCCATCATCTTGCATTAAAGGCAGAGTAAGTGATTTTTCAAAAACGCTTTAAAAACTGATTCGGGCCGAATCGCAAAACAAACTTGTAGCCAATCAGCAATAAGGGGCGTGTCTACTCATGATGTGGAGGAGAGCGCGTTCAGTGCATGGGACGGACATTAGCCGAGCGACAGAAAGATAGAGATGGCGGATAAAAAACAAAAGAGGAAAACGTCTGCGGAACGATAAGGCAAGAAGTAGGACCCGTGTAAATATCGGATCAGCTTTCCAGCGCTGGAGAGAACTTAAGGAGCGGAGGCCTGCGATCGGACGTCGAGGTTGCTTTGTTTCTTCTCAATAGGTGAGTAACACCGTGTCTACAACAGCTAAAGTCTGCCTACACTGGACGCGATCAAACGACCGTTGAAAACCATTTGAAATTTGTCAGCACGTCATAAATAGAACCCGGCAGCAGTTTTCTGTCGGGGATTTGTTGCGCCGCGCCGCTCACGTCCGTAGACACGGTGTAACATTGGTTTTGCTTTGTTTCACAGAACTAATCGTTGCCTGGGTTGCGTACGTATGTGTGGGGCGGAGCTATCAAAATAGGGGCAAGACCCTTTTGGGGTAGGGGCGTGTTTGTTTTGGTGATTTCAAATATCAACATTGGCTACCAGAAATCCCTTACTCTGCCTTTAATGCACATGAATGCCCAGAGTTCTTTTAATTGCTTTGCTTTAATTCTTCAAAGGGATAGTTCACCCAAAAATGAAAATTACCCTATGATTTACCCGCTGGAACTCCACATTCGGGTGCATACAACAGTTAGTGGAAGCTAGAGATTATGGTTTATAAAGTTTTAAATATGGATATTTTTCTTAAACAAACAGAAGGCCTCCTGGAGCCGTGTGGAGTACTTTTAATAGTGTATGGACACAGTTTTTTGGCCTTCAAAATCAAAACCTCATTCACTGCCATTATAAAGCTCGGAAGAGCCAGGATGTTTTTTAATATAACTCTGATTGTATACGTCTGAAAGAAGAATATTCATATTCACCTAGGATGGCTTGAGGGTGAGTAAATCATGGGGTAATTTTCATTTTTGGGTGAACTATGCAACTAAAAGTAACTTATGAAAGAAGACAGAAAACCAAATAATCTTGTGTTACTTATTTTTACCACCATTAAATTACCTTCTCTTCACACTGAATGCATTCTGGCTCTGTGTTTTTTGTTGTTGCTGTTGCTGTTGCTGCTGCTGGCCAGCCAGATTGAGCAGTGGATTCCCGCTCAGAATGTTCTCCATACGTATCCTCTCCTCCTCTGCTTTCTGTTCCCTTTCCTTAATTACACACACACACCAAAAAAAAAAAAAAACACAGCGATGACTTACATCAAGATATCAAGCCTAAGTAAGGAATAAATGCAGAGTCAGGCTGTTCATAATCACAAAATAAATCTTGAAATGGTGACCAGGATCATCCTGAAGGGCTTTATTTTGCGATAATGATCAAGATCAAGGTGGTAAATGGTCAGTGAGGTTTACCTTCTTCTCTTGCTCCTCAGCTCGCTCCTTTTTGATCTTCTCCAGTTCAGCCAGGAGGGCGGCAGTGTCATCATCACTGTCAGAGCCGGAGTCAGAGTCATCTTCATCCTAAAACATACATAGACACATTCTTCAAACTGCCGTCAAAATCAACCTGTCTGCCTAAGCATCTATAAGAGAGTGTATGTACATCAGTGAGGGGATCATCCGCATCCAGGTTGGCAGCAGGAATCTGATCCAGACGTGGCCGCTTGGAGGAGGAGGATGAAGATGACGAGGAAGTTGTGTGCTCTAAAAGAAACAAAGTCACTGTCAATGAACATCTTGATATCAAGTCAAAAACCATTCACATAAAACATGCTTCCTCACCTCTTGCTCCTCTGTCTCTGCTCTTAACAGCAACTCTCTCTCTCTCCTCCAGCTCACGTCTGAAATCACGAGCTCTCACCTCTTCTGGAGCATCCTGAGTGGGCTGCCTGCAGGGACACACACGTATCAGGATGAGTTTTATCTTAAAGGGATAGTTGTTTAACCAAAAAAGAAAATTCTGTCATTAATTACTCATGTCGTTCCAAACCCGTAAGACCTTCGTTTATCTTTGGAACACAAATTAAGATATTTTTTATGAAATCGGAGAGCTCTCAGACCCTGCATAGACAGCAACGGAACTGAAATGTTCCCAGGTCCAGAAAGCAAAGACTTCGGTAAAATAGTCCATGTTACATCAGTTATTCAACCGTAATTTTACAAAGTTTTTCAATGCTTGCATTTATACCGGCCACGCCGCGGCCCAGAACTCATGCTTATCACATCGGTCACATCACATTTCCTAACTGGGTGTCTACACCGGATGCAAAATATAATAGAACCCATTATAATCAGTGATGCTGTCTACACTGGATGCGGCGCGACGCTACACGACAAATCCCGACAGTAAACTGATGCCTCGTTCTATTTATGACGTACTGACACAAAGTACAAATGATTTTCAACGGTCACTTTGTCGCGTCCAGTGTAGACATGGTGTGTCAGCATAGTTTGTCAGTACAGTCAGTAACGTAGCAGATTGAAATATTAATATCATTCTGCAGTCCAATAGACGGAAGTGCGGTGGTGGCTTGAGTCTGTTGAATGGTGATTTAACGCTACGTTGTCACCTAGTTGGTGAGACTCAATGCTATAAAGTAAATAAGCAATGTCCCCATCTTTTACTCTCACAAAGAGCTTATCACACACGTTTACTACATTAGTAGGGCCCTGTGATTTCCGCGATGTGGAAATACGAATCCTCATGTTCTGCATGTTCATTTGATTACCAGAAAAGAAAAGTGCCTCACACAGCTGCGGGGGGTGAACAAAAACCTCCTATAGCGAATCCATGCGTTTTTGTAAGAAAAATAACCATATTTAAAACGTAATAATCAATTTAATCTAGTTTGCGCTCACTGTTGTACACGGAAGCAGCTCCGGGTTGATGACGCATGAGGTCAGCGTTGCACATGCGCTGGTGAGTCTCGTGAAAACCAACGTTTGTTAACAGGAGCAAAGGAAGTAAAGTTTCCTTACTTTAGCAAAGGAAAACCAGTCTCCTCTTGGCTTATATCGAAATCCTCCGACATTCTTCTTTACAAATCCTCGTTTTGTACTTCTAATTAGTGACCGTTGTTTTGATCTCTCCCCTGCGCTTCCGCGTTCGTCACTTCTGAGCGGAGCATGGGCAATGCCGACGTGCTACGTCATCCGCCCGGAGCTGCTTCCGTGTACAACAGTGAGCGCAAACTAGATTAAATTGATTATTACGTTTTAAATATGGTTATTTTTCTTACAAAAACGCATTGATTCACTACAGGAGGCCTTTGTTCACCCCTCGTAGCTGTGTATTTCACTTCTTTTGGACTGATGAACTGCAACACCCGCTGACTGCCATTAAACAGCTTGGAAGATCAAAGACAACTTTTAATATAACTCCGACTGGATTCGTCTGAAAGAAGAAAGTCATATACACCTAGGATGCCTTGAGGGCGAGTAATTCATGGGCTAATTTTCACTTTTGGGTGAACTAACCCTTTAATTCAGGGTTCCTCAATAGGCGGCCCGTGTATGTTGTTCCTGCTGCGACGTCGCAGAAGATAAAAAAACGTTCCTAAAATAGAATCCTATGTCGCTTATTGTCACGTGTCGCTGTCGCGGGTGGTTAGGACCAAAACTACAAGGAAAAGATTATTTTTATCGCGTCGTGTCTGGTTGGGATATGGTGTTATAGTTTGATCCCCCCAAAAAAATCTAAGCATAAAAATATTAATACTGACAAATCTTATAATTTAATCTGCAATTAGGAAAAGTGTAGAGAAGAGATCCAGTCTGGGAATGAGCAGGAACAGTTGATTTGCATGGCAGACATGGAGATCCAGATTTTTTGTTTGTTCATTAGTTTTTAATATTAAACAGGCAAAGTTCTTCTGTATCTAAATGCAAAAATGTTCATAATTGTTTGAATAAAACAGACTACTGGGGAAAAAATCTGATTATTCATCTTGTGACCATTTTTAACAAAAGCAACAATAATATAATAATTGTAATAATAATAACTAATATATATATATATAGCCCAGGTCAGTGGCCCTTGGCTTGGTATTGTTGGCAGAATTCGGCCCTCCGCGAAAACTAATTGAGGAACCCTACTTTAATTCATTCAAGTTACATATATTTTGTTCTATTTGTGTTTTTTAAGTTATTTATAATAAGAGAAGTTTACCGTTAAGTGCACTGATGTCAGACTCATTTTGAATAATAAAGTTTATTGTTAAATTGTTAAATACCCTGCTTCCATTACATAGGCCTATTTGTCACATAGTGACACGTGTTTGATCACCACATTTGAGTTATCATTGCAAAAAATGCATTTATGTATATATATTCTGTTTATGTATATACTGTATTCTATATACAGTACCAGTCTAAAGTTTGGACACACTTCCCATTCGTGTGTCCAAACTTTTGACTGGTACTGTATATAGAATACAGTATATACATAAACAGAATATATATAC
>NW_015636532.1:46879-50562 GCF_001515625.1 Sinocyclocheilus rhinocerous
TCTGTATCTAAATGCAAAAATGTTCATAATTGTTTGAATAAAACAGACTACTGGGGAAAAAATCTGATTATTCATCTTGTGACCATTTTTAACAAAAGCAACAATAATATAATAATTGTAATAATAATAACTAATATATATATATATAGCCCAGGTCAGTGGCCCTTGGCTTGGTATTGTTGGCAGAATTCGGCCCTCCGCGAAAACTAATTGAGGAACCCTACTTTAATTCATTCAAGTTACATATATTTTGTTCTATTTGTGTTTTTTAAGTTATTTATAATAAGAGAAGTTTACCGTTAAGTGCACTGATGTCAGACTCATTTTGAATAATAAAGTTTATTGTTAAATTGTTAAATACCCTGCTTCCATTACATAGGCCTATTTGTCACATCATTATAAGTGTTTGATCACCACATTTGAGTTATCATTGCAAAAAATGCATTTATGTATATATATTCTGTTTATGTATATACTGTATTCTATATACAGTACCAGTCAAAAGTTTGGACACACTTCCCATTCGTGTGTACACTGTATACTGTACTGTTATATAGCCTCACAAAGAATATCGGCCGATATATCGATCTTTTTTTACTCCCTAATATCGGTATCGGCCCCAAAAAACCCATATCGGTCGGGCTCAAGATTTTTGGACCATATTTAACAAATGGTTCATACAGAACTATTTTCAGCTTTATATTTGATATATATTAAATATATATTACAGTCATCTATAAATATTTTTATTTTTTCAGTTTTTTTTTTCATTGATATTCTTGAAGTGATAGAAACATACAAGTGAGCATACAGAGACCTTAAAATAAAAAATAATAATTAAAAAAAAAAAACAGACTTTTGTATGCACACAAGAAACTTTTTTGTGCCCTCCAGAAACATGTGCATGGGAATTATTTTGCATGCTTGCACAATTTCTAGTTTTATATAACCCATTTCCTTTGTGCATCACTGCCATCCTGCTATAAATAAAGCAAGAGCATGGATGCACATGAATTAATAGAGATCTACTTGCTCAAAATTTGGCTTTCCTTATAGTAGTACCTCTAATACCAAGGCCTAATGTCCAATTTAGCCTCTGCGGTGGCGGAAAAACCATGACACGAAATGGGCTGATGGCATAATATGGCTGTGTGCATTGTCCTATTTATCAAGTTCAAGAGTACATAAAAAAGACTGGTTTTGTAAAAAAGTGTTCAAAATGTGGCTTAGGGCAGTATGTCATATTTCAAGACCTTAGGTCTCTTTAACGCATATTCTGTGGTGGCCAAAAAACCACACCGCGAAATGGGCTGATGGCACAATAGGTGCCTTAGGTCTCTTTAACGCATATTCTGTGGTGGCCAAAAAACCACACCGCAAAATGGGCTGATGGCACAATAGGTGGCTCAGTATGCATTGTCCTATATGCTAAGTGTAATGGTTTCTCGTGCGCACATAAAAGTCTGTATATTTTTTTTTTTTGCATAGGTCCTTGAGGCCATGTAATATGGTGCTAAGAATATCGTATTACATAATATATTGTAATCTCTATGAGTTAAGTCTATTTATTATCAAAGCACTTATCAGTAATACAGTTAAAATGGGGAAAATGTGTGAACGATTGCATTGCAGGGCTACAGTGCTCCTAAGTAAAAATAGTTAGTCTGGAACCCTGCCTAAAAGTATGCAAACTTGTCACCCAAATGTTTGAACTACTCCTTTAAATGCATAGGAATTATACAAATTCTGTCCTAATAATTGATTGATTGCCAAAGAGATTTTGTAAAGATCAGCAACTTGACCTGTATTTGATCTTGGTGTGTCCTGGCAGGTCTCTGCTGGAGTACTGTTTAGACAAAGCACTCAGATCACCCTCTCCTTTGCCCCGTCCTCCTCTTGCGGGCTCAAACGTTGGCCTTGCTGCTGTGGTCATCTTCGGTTACCTGAAACGAATGCGTTGTAACCGTTTTTTATACAGTCTATGGTTGTAACACACACACACACACACACACACACAAATGCCTCATGTCTGATATAGCAAAGGTTTAGGGATGTTTCACCTGTTATGAAGATTTCACATGAATACATGACATGTTTCGATTACAGCTGTAATACTCAATTCTATTTAGATATAGAGTACTGTTGTTCATTTGTTTACAGCAAAAAGAGAGACTTTTATCTGTTTGGTTATTTAATGTCTTTGTTCATCTTCCTTTTGGCATTAGAAGGTTTACGTGAAAATTAAAAATAAAGTTTGTAATCCTCAATTTATCAATTGTGACAATGCATTTGATATGCTATTTTAAAAAGGATAGATGTAGATTATCCATTTTTTCTGTTACTAGTAAGTGTTAAATTCTTCATAAGTCGTCGAGTGATTTAAAAGTCAATTCCCTTTTAATTGTTTAGTCTAACAAATTCTCTAAAAACAAGGAAGGTGGGAATATTGTAATGAATGTGACAGAAAAGGTCTAATGACTTTTAATGTCTGTAATGTTGTCTGTTTGTATTGTTACGTTTTCAATAAAAACATGCTTGCTTTACGTTACTTGTTACATTATTTTAAACTCACCTGCAGCAGGACGATATGAACCCAACTCTATACTTCCAAACTTATCAACGAGACCACACGAATTCAAAGCACTAACACCGAAAAACTAAATAAATTAAGCTAGTTTTTGGCTAACGTTACCAGACTCGCATATACTGTCACGTGTGTGTGTGTGTGTGTGTGTGTGTGTGTGTGTGTGTGGGGGGGGGGGTTACGGGGGGGGGCCTCCCTGCTCTCCCTGCTCTCATCCATGCTAGGCTGCATGGAGGTTTACGGTGGCGGCAGCGGGACAAACGCGAAAGCAAATACGCCGCGGTCTACAAGAGACCTCTGACATGATAAAATGCAGTTTCAGTTATATTATCTAAATAACAGCGCCTTAATCAGCACAAGAATAAATATAATGTACAAAGTTGTGTAAATGCATAGAAAATGCAGAATCAAAGGCCAACGATTTGTATTTTTGTTGCGCAGACCAGTCTTGGACCTACACTACTAGTCGTAAAAACTTTTTTGCGATATATGGGCGTTTTTGCGAAATTGACGCGTTTCCATTAGGCGTATTTTCAATTCGCAATTTCAATTTGCGCAATTTAGCAGCTTGGATGCAAATGTTTCCCGTTACTGATGCCATTGTAAAAATGCGCTCTTCACAGGGAGTCATTATCAATTTATTCCATGTGAATAACAGGAATTCTACCAATATAAACAAAATATTCGTTGGTCATGTGATCTCATGAAGGATGTCGGCCCCCACGAGGCGACCCGCTGTATGTTTACATTAAAAAAAAAAAAAGAAACCACAAATGGTCAACATGGACTTTTTTTTGTCGTTTTTGTTTTTACCAAAAGTAGGAAAAACGTGCCCGCCTCTCCCGCCACTGCGGTAATTAATCAGTGCAAAGACTTTAAAATATTGTCCCAAGTTTTGTTGACTAAATTGGTCCTTAGAATTCCAAAACCAAGAGTACATTTGAACAGGCATTTAAAAAACTAATGAAAATGCAAAGCTATAATAACCTTACACACATCCCACTACTTTCAGTACATCAATAAGGAGGACAGACACACAAACTGAGGTTTTACTAGCTTTAATATTCCTGAAACGTCCTTGAAGAAAAAAAAAAAAAAA
>NW_015636532.1:50705-55095 GCF_001515625.1 Sinocyclocheilus rhinocerous
GTGTCTGACAGTAAAAATATGAGAATGCATTGGGGGGGTCAGAGGGACTTAGAGCCCTCACTCACTAAAACAGCAGTGTCTCATACAGGCCTGCAAAATTCATCTCTGAAATATCACTAATACAAAGCCAAACAGAGTAATCAATTAATATACAAAACCACAGTTGACCAGGCAGTAAGACATGCAGTAATACAGTCTTTCCATGAGTGAGAGAGAAAGAGAGCGCAAAAGAGAAGCGAGCGTGAGAGAGAGAGATGAATTTAGCATCTATAAAAACTGTTCAGCATATCTGACACGTTCAATTCATAACATTTCCATACATTTGTTGACAGCTCTTCTGCTTCCATTCAATCAGTTTTCAGAAGTTCTGAAACGTTTTGCATATGAGATCTGAGGCTGGGTTCAGCCAGGGCTCCTGTAATGGCTCTATACAGTTATGTCGGTTTTGTAAATACATGTGATTACTAAAATCGCTGAAAACAGCTAAAAAAAATAAAACAATTATAATAACAAATTGAGATTTTTGCATATGTGACATCATCAGAATAATAAAACAACACACAGATAATCTGTGAGCAATGGAGGGTGAAGCTTCCTCACAGTAATGACGCATCGGGGCAAGGGGTCATTGTTATGGCGTGAGGTCATTGCTATGGTAACAGCAGTGAACTGCTACTGCGGTCAAACTTCTTGCCTTTCGAGAGTGCAGCCACTTGTTTCATCAATTCTCTGTTCTTCGCCTGAGAGACGAACACAAACAAAACCACAGCTGGTGAAAAATATGAACACTACAGTTTAAAAGTTCGCACACAGTAAGAAATATTTACTAAATACTGCAAGGATGCATGAAATTGATCAAGGTTGAATGGATACATTTCAAACAAATGCTAACTTTCTATCCATCAAAGAACCAAAAAGTATTATGGCTTCCACAAACAGATTAAGCAGCATAGCCATTTATAAAATGTTGCTTAAGCAGCAAATCAGCATATTAGAATGATTTCTGAAGGAGGAGGTGATACTGACGGCTAAAGTAATGATGCTGAAAATTCAGCTCTGCCATCACAGGAATAAATTACATGTTAAAATCGATTCAAATAGAAAACAGTTATTTAAAATCGTAATATCATTTCACACTATTAGTAGGCTAATTGTACTGTATTTTTGATAAATGCAGCCTTAGTGAGCATAGGAGACTTCCGTCAAAAACACCAAAAACTAATCTTACCAACCCCAAACTTAAATGGATAGTTCACCCAAAAATTAAAATTCTGTCATTAATTACTCACCCTCGTGTTGTTCCAAACCTGTAAGACCTTTGTTTATCTTTGAAACACAAATTAAGATATTTTTAATGAAATCCGAAAGCTTTCTGACCCTCTGCACGCAGTAAAAAGTATTCTCCTAGCTTCATAAAATTATAGTTGAACCACTGATGTCTCATGGACTATTTTACTGATGTCTTTACTACGTTTCTGGGTCTGGGAACACTTCAGTTGTGTTGCTGTCTATGAAGGGTCAGAGCTCTCAGATTTTGTAAAAAATATCTTAATTTGTTTTCCAAAGATGAACGGAGGTCTTACGGGTTTGGAACGTAATGAGGGCGAGTAATTAATGACAGAATTTTCATTTTAGGGTGAACTATCCCTATAAGAATAAATTTCTCAAAGTGCAAAGTGTACTGTGTAAGTGACCTGTTGTTGCTCCATGGCCTCTTTGTGTGCTTTCTCCATGTTGTTCATCTTCACCCGCATATTTGACTCCTGATACTGAAAGTCTGCCTTCAGCTCCGTCAGCTGAAACAGTAAACAAACTTATGAAATGATCTTTTCAAAATATTCAAAAACAGAAGCCATTTTTCCAAATTTGTGTGCTGTGATATCATCTATGACAATGAACCAGTTTCCCTTGTGTTTCATTACCAAACAAACCAACACAGAAACATTTCTAAACAAATGAACAACTATAAAAAGCCTCTAGAGGAGGACTCCAGACTATTTTTACTAGGAGCACTGTAGCCCCTCACTGAAATTTTTTAGGAGCACAAGCAGACAATTTAGGGGCACACCTTAAATCAGCCCACAATGCAATCATTCACATATTTCTCCCATTTTAACTGTATTACTGACAAGTGCTTTGATAATAAATAGACTTAACTCATAGAGATTACAATGTGCCGTATTCTTTTAATTTCAGAGAGATATGACATATATATGATAAAATTACTATGGTTTTGCATTAATAAGTGCAGTTACTAATAATATTACATGTTCATTTCTTGTTTATTTCATGTTTATACACATTTGACAGTAGAGCACCAAGCTTGAGTTGGGAAGCTTACAAAGTGATTATTTGTGATTTAGTCGCAAATTGAAGAAAAGTTTGTTTTTCAAAGCACTTTGTGAAGTTTTTTACTTCATACACAAAAAAAAGAGTGAAACTCTGACAAAATCTGATTTCTTGATGATTTGATATTTTATAATAGTGATTTTATAATTTCAAAATATAAAGAAAAAAGTATAAATGAATGTCTAATAAGCCAATAAGTGCTCCTCTGCTGGCATCTACAGGTTATAATGGTGATTTGATGTATTTTTTATTTTTACATAAGTGTTTGTTCACCACCGCAGTATATTTTGGTCATCCCATTGAAAATAACATTAAAATTGGATCATTTAGGAGCTTTAAAGTGCTGGAAACAATTGTGAAATGCTTGTAATCATTGAAAATTGCTTGAATTTCTCTCTTAAAAGGCTGTACAAACCCTGAAATGAATAATGTAATAACATTCGACTATTTCTGCCATAACACCATGGTTATAGACAGCGTTACTACGTCTGGTTTTCTACGTCAGCGCTGTCTGATCTGTTTATAACAGATTTTTGTGCAGAATTTGAATGCTTCTCAGTAAATCTCGCAGCAACCTTTATTCATTCTGCGGCGAATTCAAACGCTTCTCACTGGATGTCGCAGCACTGTGCAGTTAACAGTCGCGAAATCAACTTTGGTTCCCGAGTAAAGCTGTTCTGAGCTCGGACCAGTTTGTTTGCGTCACGGTCCGCGCTGTGCATCTCAAATGAGTAGTGGGATTTTGTTACGCTTTTGTTTCGTTTGCCGTTTTATGTTTCTCATATGCGACAGAAATGGCAACGCGAGTTGAACAGCGCGGTGGTCCCGCCAGTACGACCGCGCACAAAATGTACTCGCACCGGCAGAAAAATGGTCTTGGTCGCAGTCTGGAGCCCTGCTCTAGAGAATTTTTCTCTATTTTATTTTAAAAATGAAAACATTTTCGCTTCATGAGTTGGAATTTGTACTGAAATGGCCACACTGCATAGAAAGCTCAACTGGAACTGGAATACACCACATTTGCCCTACAAATGCAAATTCACATCAATTAAATCTTTATCTTTACTTAGACTTCTAGTAACAGCTCAAACATTTGAGCATAATCATCACCTCCGGCAGCAAATGGACTGTGATGTGGGCGGCTGGCTGATCAGACAACAGGATGGTGCTCAGAGATACAAGTCTATTTGAATATGTTAATGAACACTTATGCATCCATCAATCTTTGTACTATTTCCTGGTATCTGATTTCAGAGTTTTTCCTTTATGAAAATATGAGGACCGTTTGAGTCACATGATTATGATTTAGTGAGTCATACTTGTAGCCCGAAAGAGCTGTAGCTACAAAATGGGAACATTTCACGTGCATGCTGCACCAAAGCCAGGAAGTAACATCAGAAGTTACCTTCCTGTCTTTCTCAAGGATGGTCTGGTCTCTCTGCTGGAGCATGCGCTTCAATGACATCACTTCCTCTTTCAGCTGACTAATCAAGATAAAGTTATCCGTGCCTCCAGAATCCATTGACTGAGTGATTGAACTACTGGAGGGAAAAAAATAAATGTGTTTAACATTTAAGGAGAGAATGCGACAGCCTGCCTGGAAGGCCAGAGACAGACAGATAGAGAATTACAGTGAGAAGTAATTACCTGTCTCCATTGGATGGCTTTGTCTCTAGTTTGGGTTTTTTCTTTGGCGTTTCCTTCTGAATGCTGCACAAGAGAAACTAATTAGAGTCAATACATCTCAACACAATCTCACAGCATGCAAAATAACACACTGATCATCCTAAATATTAAACTGTAGTCGAATACAAACTGCATGCCTCCAGTTACTATAGGGCCTTTCGCACCGCGGGAACCTTTTCATAGTACCAGAACTAATTGTGGAACTACGCACTTTTTGGCGTTTTCGCACCGCCGGAACTGGGTGCGATTTTAGACTGCCTTTTTTGAGAACCAAATTAGCTCCTACTCTGGAGCAGGGTCTAACCAGCACAACTGGTACTAATCGCGACGCAAGTAGACATTGATTGGCCAAACG
>NW_015636532.1:55360-89138 GCF_001515625.1 Sinocyclocheilus rhinocerous
AAAATCGTCCCAGTACTTTAGTACTGTACATTTAGTTCTGGAACTAAAGCGGTGCGAAAGTCCCTAATGTATGTAAAAAAGACACATCTCACCTCTGCTTCCACAGTCCCTGATCCTGCTCTGGACTTAAAGTACCACTTATTCTGAAACACACATACACAGGACAGCATTTTTGCAAGGATTTCCAATAAACAAGTTTGTATTCTTGTGACTGGACGCTGATGCACGGTGATGCTTGTTTGTATGTGTATTATATTATTATAATAATTAATTATTATATAATTAGATGATCCAACGGTAGCTGCACGGATCTCAGGCTGCCTAAAGGACATCTCGGCATAGATGAAAGAACATCACCTACAGCTCAACCTGGCAAAGACTGAGTTTGACTTCATCTTAAAAAAAAAAAACATTTAAAAAAACTTTTTCTTTCTCTTTATTTATTCCTTCCATTTCTAGCTTGTACTTATTTGAACAATGCCTAAAACTTGGTATTACAAGCACTTCCTGTGTCTGTTTGCCTCTTTAAGAAGAATCGCTTTATGTATTCCCCAATTGTAAGTCGCTTTGGATAAAAGCGTCTGCAAAATGACTAAATGTAAATGTATTATTATATTGCTTACTTGTGATGCGAACTTCCATGTCTGTGGTGCTGATGATTATGATGGTGTCTCTGATGTTCCTTCTCGCTGAGGGAAGAGGAGTTAGAGTGGGAAGAGCCAAGGCCTTTCCGCTGCTCTTTTGTTTTCTGTAGAACACGACGATATGACAGTGTGCAGAGCCAACACAAGAGCTTCCCATCCACCTGGAGAAAAATAGAATTGACATCTGCATTAAGTGTGCTCAGTCTTATTTTAATACTGTTTATATAATATTATAGCATTTCATATTTTGAATGTTTGAATTTTCTTTAAACTCTTATTTTCTCTTATTTCATCAAATTATTTATTCAGTTTTCATATTCATTTTAGTTAAAAAAATTTTGTGCTTCTATATTTTTTTTTATTTTAATCTTAATTGTAATAAATCTTAATTTATTTTTATTTCAGTTTTAGTACTTCACCATTTCCAAGGCAACATTTATTTTTTCATGTTTTAATTGAACGTGTATTTTAGTGTTAAAGTATAATATAATAGTAGTATAATAGTGTTAGTTAAAAATAACACTGCAGGTGCTCTCGCACATGCTGTACACTTGGTTTGCATTTTGTGATGATTCATAAACACCTCTGACATTAGAGAATGGATATTTGTTAACAGTATGTAAAGGGATAGTTCATCCAAAAACAAAAACTCTGTCATCATTTACTCATCCTCAAGTTGTTCCAAACCTGTAGGAGTTTCTTTCTTCTCTTGAACACAAAAGAAAATATTTTGAGAATGCTGGTTAACAGTTGCGGTAGCCATGGACTTCCATAGTGTGGAAAAAAATAAATGGCTACCAGCAATTGTTTGGTTACCAACATTCTTCAAAATATCTTCTTTTGTTTGGAATAACTTGCGGTTGTGTAAATGACAATTTTAATTTTTATCCCCGTGTTTATTTTAGATTTTCAGCACTGTCATTTTAATTTCTCCTATTATAACTGTAAATCAAAACTAAGAATAGTGCTAATGAAAAAAAAAAACAGTGCTATCTTGGTTGCTTGCATAAAGTCAAAACTGAAAATGTGGGCTGCAATCAAACTCAAGATATGAGTGTACTATCCACATGGACCTTTGAAAGGTGAAGTGAATTTCTGCACCACTAGCATCACCAAATGGATTTGCAAAATTAATGAATGATGTTTTCAAACAGGTTGACCTTTAAAAAATATTACACCACCTCAAAGATAAAATGGCAACCGTTTCCATGTACATGCATCACAAAGTCCACCACACACTGCTGATAATAAATGTGTAAAGCTGCCTGATCAGTTATTAGTGGGAGGAGTGGGCTTTAATGATTCAGCTCTGTGTTGTGCTTGTGCCTAAACCAACAGCAGTTTTGTGCAACATGTCCGGTAATTAATGCCAGACATGATTGAGCGCTTGACGCTGAACAGAGATCTATAAGCTCATGCTTTCAATGTGCTGAAATCTGGAAACAGTGACTGTCCAATCTGTCAGAGCGGAGTGAATCACATCACACACATGCAGCGTGAGAGAACACAGCCAGTGTGTGTGGATGAGTAATAAGAACATGCATGTGCGATTGGTCACCTTTCTCCTTCCCTCGTCCTTCCTGTCGAAGGCACACTGCTGCTTGCACTGTTCGCAGGTCTGTGGAGGGCCATACTTCTTCTCAGAGTTGGTGCAGCGCTGACATTTGGTCCCAATGAATGCAGCAATAATGTTACAGTACTGACATGGCTTCGGCTGGGGAAAAAGAGAGAAAAGGATGTGTGTTAGCGCACACATCTGCGGGATTTCCAGTTATTTAAACATATGCACTCTCAAGTGAACTTACCGTCCCAAACTGTTTGACATTCTGTGCGCATTTCTTACAGATAGTGTTGGTTTTGCTGAAAAAAGTAAAGTTTTTCATTAGCACAGAAATGGAGAAAGAATCATTTTTCCTAGCCTGGTTGTGTGACTGTCTTACCTCTCCTGCTGAAACTCTGACCTGCAGAAGGTGCATTTCACTATAGGGTGCGCGATCCGACACTCCTGCAAGGAAAAAAACAATCAATGGTACGCTATAAACTTTAAATGTGCTTTAAACTCACGCCGATGTTTAGATGCGTTTATTAATTTGGCCACCACTGTACACGGAACAAGTATTTTCACCAGCTAAAAAATGGTTAAGTCATGTTTTCACTGTAGTGTGTCAGTAGGACATATCAGTTTACATTTCCAAACGTTCATTTTGCCATTAATTGTAATAATCCAGTGAGATTTTTGTCTGACAACAGCCAGTGCTCCACACAGAGATCTGATCTCATCATCATCCAGTCTGTCTGGAATGACATGAAGAAACAGAACAAACTGAAACAGACTAAATCCAGAAGAACTGTGGCAATGTCTCCAAGATTGTGTCTCTAATGGCGCTTTTCCACTGCATGGTACGGCACGGTACGGATCACTTTTGGGGGGTTTTCCACTGGGTACAGTACCTGGTACTTTTTTAGTACTCTGTCTGCTGCTTTTGACACAGTTAATCACCAGATCCTCCTGTCCACCCTCACGAAGATGGGCGTCTCAGGATCCACACTCCAATGGTTCAAGTCTTACCTCTCAGGTAGGTCTTTCAGGGTGTCTTGCTACTGGGGTTCCTCAAGGCTCAGTGCTTGGACCACTTCTCTTCTCCATCTACATGTCATAATTAGGATCTCCTGTCTGAGAGACATTTCTAGCTGGATGAAGGACCATTACCTTCAACTCAACCTTGCTAAGACAGAACTGCTAGTGGTCTCAGCCAACCCAGCACTTCATCACACCCTCTCTATACAGCTGGGTTCGTCAACCATAATTCCTTCCAGGACAGCCAGGAACCTTGGAGTTGTGATCAATGATCAGTTAAGCTTCACAAACCATATTGCTACAACGGCCCGGTCCTGCAGATTTGCCTTATACAACATTAGGAAGATTAGACCCTTCCTACCAGAGCAAGCTGCACAACTCCTTGTCCAAGCTCTTGTTCTCTCCAGACTGGACTATTGTAATGCTCTCTTGGCGGGCCTTCCCGCATGTACTATCAAGCCTCTGCAACTGATCCAGAATGCAGAAGCGAGAGTGGTCTTTAACGAGCCGAAAAAAGCTCACATTACACATCTCTTCATCAGTTTACACTAGCTACCAGTAGCTGCTCGCATCAAATTCAAGGTACTGATGTTTGCCTACAAGACCACCACTGGCGCTGCACCAACTCTATTCCATTCTATTAAAAGAAGAAAAAAAAACCTAGCTATGTGTACTGTGCAAGACTAACTGAGACTTGTCACAGCACTTGCATACTGTTGCTCTCTTGTTCATCTGATTGCTTCTATTGTTCTCCTCATTTGTAAGTCGCTTTGGATAAAAGCGTCTGCTAAATAATTAAATGTAAATGTAAAATGTAAAATGCTTCAAGAGACCTACCTGAAAAAACTATGAGCAAGTGCACCTAGGGCAAAAGCCGCTTTAAACGCAAAGGACGATCACACCAAATGTTGATTTCATTTAGTTAATAGATAAAAGAAAATCTATTTATGACATTATTTTTGGCAGCATCCTCATTTTACAGCATTTTTACACAAGTGCCTACTGTAGCTTTGCAGGTAGGTCTCTTGAAGCATCTTGGAGATGTTGCCACAGTTTGTAAAATGCTTCAAGAGACCTACCTGCAAAGCTACCTGAAAAAACTATGAGCAAGTGCACCTAGGGCAAAAGCCGCTTTAAACGCAAAGGACGATCACACCAAATGTTGATTTCATTTAGTTAATAGATAAAAGAAAATCTATTTATGACATTATTTTTGGCAGCATCCTCATTTTACAGCATTTTTTTTTTACCTAAAATTTAGTCTGTCTCCGTTTGTTCTGTTTCTTCATGTCATTGCAGGCAGACTGCATGATGATCAGATCAGATCTCTGTGTGGAGCACTTGCTGTGTCAGACTCCTTGTGCAAACGAAAATCTCACTGATTACAATTAATGGCAAAATGAATGTTTGGAAATGCAAACTGATATTTCTTACTGACACACTACAGCAAAAGATAGAAATAACCGACTTAAAACCATTTTTAGCTGGTGAAAATACTAATACTAGGCCACCACTGTATGTAGATGTATATAAACAGGTCGCAAAGAATATAACACGGCCAGTGCAGCTTAGTACAATTACAATGTCATGTATGACTGGTGGACTGTATCGTAAAGACAGCAGTGGTGCTTTAGCTTCTGCAGTTCACAATTGACGCTTACACAGCTCTCTGCACACACACTTTCACCCCAGGCTCATGTAAACAGTACGTGCATGTGCGCTCTCACCTTGCAGAGCTGCTGGCCCTGCGACAACTCCTCGAACGGGAACCGCTGGTTACACTTGGTGCAGGCGTACAGGGCCGATGTGGCCATCACCAACCCCACAAACACACACTTACCGCTACTGATAAAATATAAATACACTTAACGCGCAGACGACCTTTAACACATACGTTAAGGTGAGACCTGAGCAGATTCAATGCCAATTAAAACTGCACTTAATCCCGATAAATAAAATGGATCCAACCATCTAAAACTGCTCTGCGAACACTACTATAAAAACATCAGTGGCTTAACCTCATGATTAAAAACTACATATAAACTGATATATCGCTATACGTGAAAAGAATGACTAAAAACCTGATTTCATTTCTCGGTTTTTCGGCTCCTGGTGAGAATTTCTGCTTTCTCCTTTTTGTATCTTAAGTCGACGCACGAACTGGATGCGCCCTGTGACTACAAAGGAAAGACTCAACAGCCAATCAGATGCCAGCGCCGATGGGCGGGAAGAACGGGTTTGAAAAATCAGCACCAATCAAAGAGCTCGTCCCGCCTCATTAAAAAGCTACGTATTGTTTTCTGTAACGTGTTTGTGATAGTGATGGGAAGTTCGGATCATTTGACCGACTCGGACCTTTAGTCTCGTTCAGCAAAATGAACGAATCTTTTTTCGAGTCATTTCGTTCATTTCGTTCATTTTAACAAAATATAATTAAAATGTTACGTGTTACTTCCCTAATATGTCTACTACTTACGCAAACGTTGATCACACTACAAACAATACAAAACTGCTATAAGAAACAGAAAAGATTAATTCATTGTTTACCTGAGTCTTCAGTCTATGATTAGCTCACCACCTCTTATCTGACAAGTCTTCGGGTTTGGGCTTATGGGGCTGTCACGTGATGAACGAACGACTCATAATATTACCGCCCTAATAGGCATTTTTAAAATGATATAATAAATGATCTGTGGAGTATTTTGAGCTGAAACTTCACAGACACATTCTGGGGACACCAGAGACTTATATTACATATTGTAAAAAGGGGCATAATATGTCTCCTTTAAAGCTCTGCCAGACCCCATCAATCAGAACATTCTCATTACTCATTAGTCTTTATTTGTTTTCATGAGGTAAGTGGCAGAAGTTCACTCATGGTTTTGTTGTTAGGTATGATGGATTTTAGTACATTTTAAAGAATGCTGCACTCACTTTCTATGCAGCGAAAAAAGTAGCTGTTGTTTCTGTTTGATCTTACAGAAAAGGAAAGCAGAGTCAGTCTCTTTGGCAACACAAGTGACCGCAGCGACTCCAGTGCCTTCACTTCCTGGTTCTGCGGAAGCGAGTCAGGCCTCTGTCTATCCAGCGATGAGAGATTCCTCTTTCAGCATTAAATCCAGAGACGAGCATGAACAACTCACCTCTCTCACCACAGTAAGAAATGACTGTATTTGAAACAATTCAAGAATAGTTTGTGTCTTCTTACGTAATATTTAATACAAATTATTGAATTTAAATTTAATAAATGTTAGGTATAAAGAAGTTTCTTTCTTTATCGCCTCTGCTTCTTCCTCCTGGAAGAATGGCATATCATCCATCCAGCGTCATCTCATTCCTCCTCAGCCTGGGAGAAAAAGAAAAAGTTGTGGAGGGACAGATGAGGTATGTCCTGCAGCTAAAAATGCTCATTCTCAAAAAAAAAAAAAATTTATCAAGATGATGGTGCTGTAAAATATTCAGCATCTGTTAAAAGTAGGATTGTGATGTTTTAGGGCACTTCTTTTCTGTATATTTTATGATGGTACTTTAATTTAACAATAGTACTATTGTTATAAGTGAAATACTGTGTTATACAAATTCTGTACAGTTACAGTGCCTTGCGAAAATATTCATACCCCTTCATTTTTTTCAGATTTTGTTAAGTTGCTGCCTTATGCTAAACTGCTTTAAATTACTTTTTTCCCACATCAATCTACACTCCATACACCATAATGGTAAAGCAAAAAACAGGTTTTTAACATCTTTGCAAATTTATTAAAAATAAAAAACTTAAATGATTCCATTGCATAAGTATTCATACCTATCTGGGACAGTTGAAATTTTGCTCAGGAGCATTCAAATTGCTTGTAGATGTTACTACACTTCGAGTGAAGTTAACCTGTGGCAAATTCAATTGAATGGGTATGATTTGGAAAGGCACACACGTCTTAATAAAAGGTCTAACAGCTGATAATGCATATCAGAGCAAAATGTTGTGAGCTTATGTTCGCTTTTTTAATTGCGTTGTGTTGTGCACTACTGGTCCACCGTACAGAACCTATAGGATGTTGCGCATGCGCGACTGAACGAATCACTCCCCGAGACGACTCGTTCTTCCCGAGTCACATTAAAGATTCGTTCAAAACGAACGAATCGTTCAAGAACGACCCAACACTAGTTTGTGATGTAAAGATCTCACCCTTTCTTGTGCATTCATTCTAGTGAAACTGGCAACAGTACGACTGTAAGGGGCTCCATTATGGCTCAGACAGTTCTCTGTAGACTCTAGAGCAAAACTAAACACAAAAGGTGACAGAACGGTAGAGTACCTAGTTGTAACCTAGAAATAATTTGAGTAATTGTATAATTAATTCGAATTACAGTGGTGATATTTACGGAATATTTAATATGATTACTAGTGATTTCCAGCAGCATAATCCCTTAAATTACTTAGAGTTGTAGATAGCACTGAAGATGAACAAGAAAAAAATAAAAGAATTTCAGCAGGCTTATGTCAGATTCCAATAAATACCAACAAAAATAGTTAAATAACACAATTATACACCTTTTTCATTAAAAAAAACCCCACAATTTTCATAAGCATTACGTTCTTGCCTAGTTAAAGGCACTCTGCTCATTGTGCATTAAGTATTGACTTTATTGGCTCTTACATGAACCAGATACATCTAAACAATTTGTAATAAGTGCCCCTTATATAATACTAAAACTAAACATAGAATATCTGTTATTTTTAATTTTCCTTACTTAATCTTTCAAATCGGACATTTGACAGTAAATAAGCATATAAGACCATACGTTTTAATAAAGATTTTCATCTAAATGTCGAATTTAGCTCATCAGCATTTTGATCGCAGCATTTTTTTTGGTAAATTACACAAACAAGGATTTAAATTACTATATAAATACTGTAGAAAGAAAAAAAAGATAGCCTGCCTTATTGCTAAAATAATTTTTATCAGTTATAGTTTGTGCGTCACTCAAGGCAAAATAAACGCGACTGGCGTTCTACTGATAAAAAAGATGGCGGATCATTCGGTGGGTAATGTATAGACGGTTGTTTTCTATGTGGTCTTGGTGGCGATTCAAATGAAATTTGTTCGGTCTGTGTTGGTCGATGTCATTTACAATTGCGTATATCCTCATAGGTTGAGATTACCGAGGGCTGTCGACTTCCCGTGCTGCGAAAAAATCAAGAACATGAAGACGAATGGCGTAAGTATCAGACTGACAGCTGCGTATATAATGTACACAATAACACTAGCAGCTCCTCTGCCTTACATGTCAGTGCTCATGTATACAAAAACAGCTACATGCGAATAGCAGTATAATACTATATATCTATATTTTTATATATATGTAGATATTTACGGATTTAACGGTTTGTTTGTCCAAAAGTAATTTATAATTTCGTCCCTTCGTAGCTTTGGCTGAAATTCTCAGTGTTAAAGACATTTCTGGAAAAAAGCTCTACTATGTCCACTATATTGACTGTGAGTATTAATTATTAGCTTTGGTCACTTACCTCGTTTTTTGCCTTCAGAGTGTGAATGATTCCATATTGAGCTTTTAGTTTCAATTTGTTGTTGTTTTTTTGGAAGTCAATAAGCGCCTGGATGAATGGGTTACTCCAGACCGACTGGATATTAAGAAGCTCCAATTTCCCAAGAAGGAGGCAAAGACTCCAATGAAGAATGGGCTGCCTGGGTCTCGCCCAAGCTCTCCAGAGAGAGACGTGGTAAGAGAATCTATTCTGTACCCTGTGGCTCTAGACGTAGAAACAACACTGCCCCACGTCAGTGGCAAAAATATACAGTATATCATACACAGCTGTTTTCAAATTTGCATGCTGTTCCGTCCGTTTATCATCTCTCACTTTCTGTTCAAATTTAGAAGAAGAGTCTAGATCTCCATGTTCAGTCTGCTTCAGCTACTTCAAGAGGCAAAACCCTCCCCACACCGGTACAGAAGATCCCTGCCCGTTCTTTTTTTGCCAGTCAATCTGTACAGAAAGAGTTTATGATGAACGAGCTGAATTAAAGACTAATTTGAATAAGCTCATTATATAACATAAGGCAGCAACATAACAAAATGTGAAAAAATGAATGGGGTATTATTACTTTCGCAAGTCACTGTATATTAACCAACACTGACCACTAGTAAGAGCTGAGTGAGAACTGGGTTCCAACCAAAACCAAATCATTAAAATGTTTTCCACTGAGATTTTGCTTTCTGCTCTTCTATGGCTTACCTTCCTCCATTAAAATTTCCCAAAGCTTTGCAACCCCTTGTGTTTTTCTAGATGGTAAAGATGTTCCAGAATAACAGCCCTCGCTGCTCTACCGTCTATTTGCTGCCAGGAGAGGTCCGGCTCATTTACTTCCCATTGCTTTTGCTTTGGTTTGAGTATCTTGTCAGAATGGAGGCTTAGGGTCGTGAAAGAATCAGATTCTAAACAGAATGGATTCTGTAAATCAAGTAATAGAATCCATTGCACTAAATACATAAATATATATTTTTGTAAAGAAATCAGGTAAACCTGACATGAAAAAAATCAAAATTTTAAAATATGAAGCACAGTCACTGTCTTCATGTATTGATGTTTCATACTATTCTCTCTGACTCTACTCTCTGGTCTCAGGACTCTCAGGACAGTTCAGATGGAATCCCATCTGCCCCGCGCATGACCGGTAGCTTGGTGTCCGACCGCAGTCATGATGACATTGTGACACGAATGAAGAACATAGACTGTATTGAGCTGGGCCGGCACAGACTGAAGCCTTGGTACTTCTCTCCATACCCACAGGAGCTCACCTCTCTGCCCATTCTCTACCTCTGTGAATTCTGCCTCAAATACCTCAAAAGCCTCAAATGTCTCCAAAGACACTTGGTAAGAGTAGTTAGACAACTGTAGGCTTAAGATGCAGTCACATTAGTGAAATTTTGCAGACATTTTTCATTGTCAATAGTGCAGCCGTGCATAAAGTACACCACACACTGAAGTCACATTCAGAGCAGCTTTCTGTTGGTCAGTGCGGTGAATTTGCATAACCAGCATTAACACCAGTGTAGTCTTGCTTGGGGCACATTTCTACCCTCATGTAAAATTCTTGATTGCACAGATTCCCATTGAAATTTTGCAGTGGGAAATGTGACCACATCTTTAAATAGCTGTTATAGTTACACATATTTTGTATATAATTGTATTACATTTAATATAATTATTACTCCTCCTGTAACTTTTACAGACAAAATGCAACCTTCGGCATCCACCAGGAAATGAGATATACCGCAAAGGAACCATCTCCTTTTTTGAAATAGATGGCAGAAAAAACAAGGTGTGTAATGAGAGGCAGATGACAAAATTAGAGTTTGGATTAGTGCTTTAACACAAATAATTCAAGAATGATGTTAAAGTGGCTAAACGTAATCCAGAATATTTAAATGTTGCTGTTTGGACACTTCCTTTAATAGGGTCCAGTGCATGTGTTGTACTGCATGTACTATACATCTTTTGTGGTCTCTTAAAGGTCTTTTAAATCTATTTTCAATCTTCTCTTTCACTGCACAGGCATATTCCCAAAATTTGTGTTTATTGGCCAAATGCTTCCTGGACCATAAGACCCTGTACTACGACACAGATCCTTTCCTTTTCTATGTTATGTCGGAGTATGACTCAAAGGGTTTCCATATAGTTGGCTACTTCTCAAAGGTATATTTTATCTCTGCTGGCATCTGTTTTTATGTTTTTTAATCCTTCAAACATTGCTTGTGCCGTATTTAAAATGAAAACCTCTTGGCTTCTTTGAAGCCACTGTATTAAATGTCTTTTTTCCTTGTTCATTAAAGGAGAAGGAATCAACAGAAGACTATAACGTGGCCTGTATCCTGACCTTGCCACCTTATCAGAGAAGAGGCTATGGCAAACTACTAATTGAGTTCAGTGAGTAATTTTACAGTTTTCATGACTTATCAAATTGCATTAGTCAAACAACATTTTTGCTCAATAATTTATGCCTCAAAGTTATTTAATGTGATTAGCCCTGAATGTTGTGGGCCTTGCCTAAAAAACACATCTTGTCTCCAAGGTTATGAGCTCTCAAAGGTGGAAGGAAAGACCGGCACCCCAGAGAAACCTCTGTCTGATTTGGGCCTGCTCTCGTACCGTTCATACTGGTCCCAGACCATTCTGGAGATACTCATGGACCTCAAATCAGAGAATGGAGAGCGGCCACAGATCACCATCAAGTATGTGCCCACTGTTTTTATTGTACTAAGGAAATACTTTGTAGGCAGTTTTCTAGCAGTGTTCTTGCCTTTGTTGTTTTTAGTGAAATTAGCGAGATCACAAGTGTCAAGAAAGAGGATGTGATATAGATCCCTGCCCGTTCTTTTTTTGCCAGTCAATCTGTACAGAAAGAGTTTATGATGAACGAGCTGAATTAAAGACTAATTTGAATAAGCTCATTATACACTTTTCAAAGTGTGAGGGATGCCGTTTTTGCCTCATCTCGATTTAAACTGCAGATAGCAGTACAATGTACATCTAAAATACTAGATACATTTTTAGTATTTATTACACGGGGAACTGAAAAAAGATGTTTTGTTACTCCTAAAGCAAATCTATTCGTTTTCTGTATGTTAAAGGTGACATATCATGAAAATCTGACTTTTCCAGGTTTTAAGTGTCCCCGGTGCATCTACCAACCAAGGAAACGTGATAAAGATTAACCCAGTAACTTTGTTTTGGTAAGCCTTTTTTTGCAAGCGTCTTGAGAAAACGAGCACGTCAGATTTCGCCTCCGTGGTGACGTGGCAAAGGGATCTCATTATAATATTACCGCCCTAATAGGCATTTTTAAAATGATATAATAAATGATCTGTGGAGTATTTTGAGCTGAAAGGCCACAGATCACCATCAAGTATGTGCCCACTGTTTGTATTGTACTAAGGAAATACTTTATAGGCACAGTTTTCTAGCAGTGTTCTTGCTTTTGATGCTCTTAGTGAAATTAGCGAGATCACAAGTGTCAAGAAAGAGGATGTGATATCAACTCTTCAATACCTCAACCTCATCAATTATTACAAGGTAAAAATAACACTTTCAATGAACACTTCTCAATTTAAGTTCTAAATCTGAATACTTTGGGGTAGAAAAATTAGTCATTAGTCGGATTTGCTCTTCTCCATTGCAGGGTCAATATATCCTCACCTTGTCTGAGGACATAGTGGAAGGTCACGAGCGTGCCATGCAGAAACGCCACCTCCGCATTGATCCCAAATGCTTGCATTTCACTCCTAAAGACTGGAGCAAGAGGGGCAAGTGGTGAGGTACAAAGGAGGGCCGCTAGCTCACAGATACAGACAGGAATTAAAACCAACATAAATAATGTAAATGGTCTTGTATTTATGTACTTTTATAGTTTTTATATAAAGCATTTGTCTAAAAATATCGAGCCACCTCAAAAATGTAACTAAATGTGATGTGTAAATAAACAGTCTGTTTGGGATTATTAACACGTTTTCTTAGTCACTAAAGATTAAAGATATAGGATTGCTTTATGCATTATCTGAAATATGTGATGGATTGCATGTATTTAATCTTTTAAATATTCAGTTACACATTGTGTCATGGATACTCAGACTGCAGCTTGACTACACAAAAACCAGCTCTAGCTCAATTATAACTAAACATCCCCACACGACTGAAACACGATCTATTGTCTAGATCCATATACTGCAGATCTTTTATTGCTGTGGACGACTCCCAATTGAATCAGGGTCAACACATTTTATTTGTCAATAATGTTAATGTATAAGCAAACGTTAGATTATAGAGCATATCTATAACATGATTACAGTGTCAATTTCAAGTAAAGACAGAAGCCTGTATGCAAAACCCAGAGGCTGAAAAACTGGCCTCAACTTCCCTCCGCATCAAGATGATGCAGGCAGAATCCCATTGACATCACAATACTTTGGTCATGTGATGCTCAGGCACAGAGTTCTACTACATACAGCTCATACAGTTCAAGCCCTAATATGCTACTAATATGTATTAGTGCTTTAATAGTCTTAATAAATGTATTAATATAATACTAGTATGAAACCGTTTTAGTGATTAAAAGCTTCTTCCATCCATCCAGCCAGCTGGTAGCACTGCAGCGAGGTGAATGTTAGTGTGTGAATTTACATCAGTTGTGTATCACTGCAAGTAACATGAGAACCGTGTGACATGCTCACGCGGTGTGTGTGGGCATCTACATTCCTTAAAGCCTAAACAAAGGTCTGCACAGGTGTGATGGAGCGTGTGGGAGACCCCGCCCTCTCGGAGGATGACGAGGCCGTACGATTGGCCGCCTCGCGCTGCAGCTCTTCCACCCTCTTCTGAAGCTCTGCCCGTTTTGCTAGCAGCTCTTTGTAGCGCTGATGGACAGGCTCCTAAAATAAATTTTTCATCAAACTGAGACTTTCAAACCAAACACAGACAGCACAAGCCATTTAAAAAAACCATTATAAGTCCTTAAAATGATAACTAAAATGTCTGACGTTTAAGTTGATGATTTACCCTGGGTAAACATAATTCTGGGTTATCTTGATTCACATTTCACATTGCTCATGTTTCACATGGGGTTAACAATTAATCCTGGGTATTCATAAATTGACACTGTACATTCCTAATCCCCAGGTTGACATCCTTATTTGCGGTGTCAATGGCATTGATTGGGACAAATGCAGTCCAATACTGTCAAGTTTTTCCTGAATGGATTTTCCTTATTCATTCACATTTTCTGTCACCATTTGATATTTTTCCTTTCAAATGCTGAAACTATGGTTTATGCACTGCATTTCCATGAATGTCCAAAAAGGGTTTCACAACTCCGGGTAAAAGTGGTGCTAAATTACCCTTTACCCGGGGTTAAATGCAGAGTTTAGAATGATAATAGCCTGGGGTTTAAGTGCAGTGTGAAAAGCCTGAATGAATTGTCTTTCAAATATCAGACAAATGTGAGCAAACTTTACCTAGCAGTACCTACACATCCATTAAAACCTGAAGTGTACCTGTGGTCGCATGCGAGGATTCCAGCGTATGTAGTAGGTGACCCAGAGCTGGAGGTGTCGTATACCAACGGTGGGGAAGAGCACATGGGAGGGATAATGTACGTACAGGGGATTCACAAACTCTTCTAGCTGACTGTTCACAAACGACCATAGAGACACAGTGCGCTTCGGGACTTCCTAAACACAAAACAGACAGTCTCTTAGACCCACACACACTCATACGCAGCTTATAAATAAACACAAGTCTCACACAAACAATGACAACGGATAATTTACTGTAAGTTGCTTTGGATAAAAGCATCTGCCAAATTACATCATGATCCATTAGAGACTAACTGTCATATTCCTACTCTGTAAATGAGATGCATCTAAAGTGTGCAAACAATATTCCCAATGCCATTCTCACTCTTACCTCTTTAAGTCTTTGCTGCTCACTGTTACACAGAAATGTGCCAAAGAGGCAACTGTAGAGGTGATCCAGTATTGTTATGAGGAAATACTCATTGAACTCGAAAGCTGCAGGAAACTACAAACACAAATACCTATTACTCATACAGACACAGACCACAGAACATACTGCAGACATAGGCAGGTGCTGCTCTGGAAACTCGGGGGTGTTTTGCACTCACCTGTCTCGTCATCTGCCAAACACAATCTATGAACTGCAGGAAGATTGGTGAGCGATCAGCATCTGTGTGATTCCTATCACCATGGCCCACTCGCTGTATACACAAAATATAATAATGTTCAAAAGTATGGGGTCAGTAAGATTTTTTTTACAATTTGAAAGTAGTCTCTTATGTTCACAAAGGCTACATTTATTTTGATCAAACATACAATAAAAACAACTACTGTGAAATATTATAAAAATGTATAATAACTGTTTTGTATTTTTAATATATGTTAAAATATAATTTATTCCTGTGATGGCAATTTTTTGCAGCCATTACTCCAGTGCCACATGATCCTTCAGAAATCATGTTGATTTGAGGGACAAGTAACATATCTAATGATTAGCAATGTTGAAAATAATTGTACTACTTAATATCTGAGAAAATGTGTACATTTTTTAGGATTCTTTCATGAATGTAAAGTTGAAAAGAACAGCATTCATTTGAAACAGAAATCAGTAACTTTATAAATGCCTTCACTGTAAATTTTGATCAATTTGATGCATCCCTCCTGAATAAAAGTATTAATTTCTTTACAGAAAAAAATCTTACTGACCCTACATTTCTGAAGGGTAGTGCACGTTGTTTTTGTATTTTTTTTTAAATGGTCAAAAGTTAAGTATATTATATATTTTATAGAACTAAAAAAAAAAATTTACACAAGATATTACAATGAAAATGTAATTTCCGATAGAAAGGCTAAATTTGGTTTCTGGAGTAGCTTGTGCAGCACATAAAACAAGGAAATTGGCCATATGTCAATATAATGGTATGTGCCCATTTACCAGTGCACTTGTATAGGACACTATGAAGCAGTCATTATATAGGAAATAGTGAGCGAGTTAACAAGTGAGCAATTTGTGTTACAGGAAACCTATTATTCTCTCACGGTCTTGCTTGTTGCTGTATCATGTAAACTACAACTGGACCCCTGACCTGTTGGAAGCGGTGACCGAAGCTGAGCCACTCTTTCTCCAGCAGTATCTGAAAGCCTCGTATGGTTCTGTAGTGAGAGTCCAGCATTATCAAGGCCAGTGAGGTCAGCTGAGGAGTTCTGTCCCAGCCGTCACTGCAATGAACCACCACTGAGGTTTTCCCAGACTCCACCTTATCGGCTATCCTTAAAGCTCCAGCCAGAATCAACTATCACACATACACACACCACACAGTCAGTGCCACATTCATCATCCTCATGTTTCTTAACATTTGAGAAAGGTGATTAACGTAATCACTCTCGTCTCACCTTAATATGCTCCAGCCAGTGGGTGGACTCGAGATTGGAAAGCCAGTGAGATTCCTCAATGTTGGGATAGACAACCTCCTTCAGTTTCCGTAGCGACTCACGCATTACATGAATGTTGTGGATATCCAGAAACACCAGTTCAGCATTCTGATAAGCATCTTCACTCTCATACCCACCTCCTTTCATCTAAAATACACATGAACACAGGCTTTAAAAATTTCCTTTCATTCAAAATGCACTTGAACTGAAAGTGAGTGCCTACCTTGTTAGCTGCAGCATTCACACTTGGTCTGGCGTCGAATATGAACAGTTTGTGTGATTGAGCGTTTGCGTCCATAATGGCCTGAAGGAGCTTCTCATCTTCTTTGCAGCGGCGACCGTTCTGGCCCACCATCGGTTGACTGGCACGCACCACTGCGGCCTGACTCTCTGGGTGGATCCATGACAGCACCTAAAACAGGGCAAGCCAATAGCTTCAGTGGTGAGGCCCGGGGACGAATAATTGTGCACACACAGACTGACGTGTGATGATTCAGAAACATCTCATGACACTGACCGGAATGCGTCCTTTGGCCCTAAAGCTGAAGACGCGTCGCAGTTCCTCATCAGTAATGGTTACTGGGACAAATAGCGCTGCTGGGTATGAATCACACAGCTCGTAGTGATCATTTACTTTGGAGATCCTCCAGCTCTCGTTTGGAAGACCCTACACACACATACACACGTGTATTTAAAACACGACGCACAAATACTTGATTCTCATTGGTTAATCACAGCATTATGCATAAAATATTATTTGCATAATGATGATATAAACTATATAAATGATTGTTTGCATTTCAGATTTTATTTCTTTATTTTCATGTATTAATTTGGCAAGTACCTGTGATACATGGGATAATGAGCACTGTCATTATTGCAAAACAAACCCCTTCAGGGTGATACAAGCCAACTATGCTTTACATTAGAGTCCTAATCACTCTAAAGGGATTTATTTTGCAATAAATATTGGATGAATATATATATATATATATATATATTACCACCCTGAATAAACACAGACTGTACCTGTCTCTTGTATTCAGCCAGTGGATCATATACCTTCCATCCATTCTCAGGAAACACCTGCTTATACTCAAATGCAAAGAGGGACTAGACAAAGAGAAAGGAAGGAGACAGACAGAGATACTAATTCATTTTAGGCTGGTGCTGAATCAGTTTAATTTAGTATATAAATCATATTATATGCTGTATTAATATATACTCTCTGTTTATTTATGTTTCTCACCATGTTGTTTGACACTGGAAAAGCAAACTTTATCAGAACCTCGAACACGGACTTCTTTAGTGAGTCCTCAGGCTCCTTGTGCACAAAACGTAGATTCCTCATATCCTACAAGACATACACATTAAGCAAATATGCAAAAAAAAAAAAAAAGATCCATCAGGATTCAATAGTCAGGGTTTTTTCAGCTGCCAGTTTAATGTCCTGCAAATATTTTCAATGGCCCTAACACTAAACTATTATACTTTTTTTAGCAGTGTATTTTCATATGTGCCAGATGTTCACATTCACATACATAAAAAAATTACTAAAACTTAAAATATAATGAAAATAAAAATGTGAAAGTATAAAAATTAAAATTTTGTTGTGCTTTTGTCATTTTTGTCATTCATCACATTTTTAGTACTTAAAACAACATTTCTAATTTTTAAGTTTTTCAAGTTTGCATTTTTCATCTAACAATTATATTTCAGCTTTATTTAGCGCTTTGAGTTTGAGAAAGGCATTACTAATCAAATTTAGGCATTACTAATCAAATGTATTATTATTTCATATATATAAATAAACAAAACTATTTATTTTTAATATTTAAAAAATAAATCACTTAAAACCTTGCAGACACCTAACACTAAACTATTATACTTTTTTTAGCAGTGTATTTTCATATGTGCCAGATGTTCACATTCACATACATAAAAAAATTACTAAAACTTAAAATATAATGAAAATAAAAATGTGAAAGTATAAAAATTAAAGTAAAAATACTACAATAATATATTATTTGTATTATATATATATATAAATAAATTATATATATATATATATATATTATATTATATTATTTATTTGTTATTACTAATCAAATGTATTATTATTTCATATATATAAATAAACAAAACTATTTATTTTTAATATTTAAAAAATAAATCACTTAAAACCTTGCAGACAAGGCCATACGAGACATCTCCTCTGCTAGTTGCTGCACCAATCTTCTCTACTCTGCTCAAAGCTCCCAGTGGTAGATCTAGCCCAAACACTGGTTCCTAGACAACAAATAAGGTAATGGAAGTCTTTAGTTTAGAAATTCTCTCCAGCAGTCATAGAGAAACAACATAAGCACATGGCTCTTACCCTGTCAGTGCATCTGAAGAAAAGTCTGTAGTTAGTGACGGTCAGAGATCCTCTAACAGGCCCAATGAACGGACAAATGTAAGTCACGTCTTTAGCTGTGGACACACACACAATAAACAGATACATTTAAACCATCAGAATGGATTATGTACGGAAGTCAGTATAATGTACCACAAATACCGGAATCCTGAACCAGTTCCTCTGGCAGAAGAGGAAGTTCGCCTTTACTGGGGTCTTTGTAGACCTGCACACAGAAGAACATGAGATCAATGCAAAGGAACTGAGACTTAATCCAAACTTTAGGCTCACATTTATATTTTCATACCTTTTCAATTGCCTTTCCTTTACTCTGTAAGGAATTTAAAAACATATGAGGTTTAGTTATAGTAACAGTTCAGAGCATACAACAGTTTTAGGAACAGAATAAGAAGTGCTGGGTTGGACTTTGGTCCTGACTGACCCGCGGCTCTGTGTCTGAAACTCTGGTGCCACTGAAGCGGTCTGAGCGCGTCGTGGTAGAGCTGAAAGGACATTAGAGGATAAAGACGGATTAAAGCACACCTATGAGCTTTACACATTAAAGGAAGCATTTTCTCAGAAATGAACATTCTGTCGTCAATTACTGATACTCATGTTGCTCCAAACCTGTATGTCTTTAGAGTCAGTGACAGCCTCAGCCATCATTCACTATCATTACATCTAGAGGTCGAACGATTCATCGGTTTTGCCGATTAATCGGCACCGATAGTTGATTGGCGGAACTATCGGTTATCGGCAAAAATCAATGCCGATAGTTTTCCGGGTTGCGTCCGTTGCTGGAGTGGCTGAGAAGGGTCCGCTGCCATTATACAGTACGAGAGCGGCCTCTAGAGGCGGAAATCACTAACAGCACCTGTTGTTTGTTTTGACACGTGACACTGCGCGCTGCACAGAGCGGGAAACTTCAAACCTGCATTTAAATGCAGCCGACAGAAAATCCTGCCGCGGAACAGAGCGCCATTCACATAGTTTTCCATTAAATTACATTATATTTGTCCCAAATCATTGTTAATGTACGTAATGACTTCACCCTAGGCTATGAATTATGTATTGTGCTCTTTCTGTGGCTCTAATACAGTCTTTATGCTTCATATAGAGTTTAACATTAGTAAACTATGAAATAACTTTAATGATCAATATAGTAATTAATATTAACTATCGGTTGATTAATCGGTATCGGCCAGTGTGGTCCAACCTAGCTATCGGTATCGGTAATCCACTATCGGTCAACCTCTAATTACATCTGCTTTACTATACAGTACAAATGAGTGGTGTCATTCTCTGCCTAACATCTACTTTAATGTACTACAGATTCATGAAAGAAAGTCAGTTATACAGGTTTGGAACAAAATAAATGCTGAGCAAATAATGACAGAATTTTAATTTCTGGGTGAACTATCCCTTCCGTCAAAGAAATAATCATACTTAGCTGCAGCGCTCCTCACAGAAAGCACAGAAAGAAACGGTTTTCATACAGAGCGTTTGCGAATCAAGTCTTGTAAATATTCACTCGGTAATGCCTATGTGTGAGAGAGTGTGTTTGTGTTTTCTCTTGGTAAGTAACGTTACCTGCACAGCGACTCCACACTGTCCACACTGCCGCTCTCCTCCATCCCGAACCGCGCCACTGATAAAGTTGTCAAGTTAACTTAACTCTGTTAATTTAGTGACTGTTCAGTGCGGAAACTCAGTGAACACAAACAGCGGAAGCTGCCATGTCTTCCCAGAATTCCTCTAGGTGGGGCTGGCAGTGCGCGCTCGCGCGTTGGGCGTTTGTGGCCGTGAGCGCGTGCTTGTTGGTCACCTTGTGGGGACTGTTCTTCCGCCAGATTAAAACTAGATTAAACAACGTGAGACACAAACCCCAGAATGAGCACAATGTAACTATATGTATTTTATAAACAACAACAACAACCAAGAAAGTTAAAAGAATGTCCACGTATTAAAAAAAAAAAAACTTTATTTATTATCTTATATTTTTAATGAAAAGGTTCATTAAATAAAACAAAAACGAACTAAACAATGTCTTAATTAATATTAAAAGATGTTGGGATTAGGGTTAATAAAAATGAAAGAATGAAATGCCTTTTATTGACTAAATATGAATTTTTAAAAAATATGAAAGCTTGATATTAATACAAAATTAAAAATTCTTTAAAACGTGTGTTAGCTGATAGACATAACACTGACAAACAGTGTTTTTAACAGATTTAATTGTAACTACTGATTATTGAAAAATAAAGAAGGACAACCTCAGTGACTGTACAATGTAACATTCTGGACAAGACAGCAGCAAATAATGGACAAAATGAAGTAAAGATAGACATAGAGGCAATTCGTTTTTTTTTTTGACAAATAAAGTCGTAAAGTCTGGTTATATTTCATAATTTCCAGTAATAAGTTCCTAGTCAGCTGAAGTTTGTTATAAAACCCTTGGATTAATAGAAATCAAAGCAGTCTACAGTACATTCTTGTATGTGCCATTTACCGTCTCAAAAGGAAAGAGCAATTAATAAATTCTATGTTTTTCATTGATAATAAGGATAGCCATTTGGATGAATATGATCTTTTCTTTTGAAGCTGCTGTTATGGACGTAATTTCAGTGCTTTATTATAATACATCTATCTAAAAACAGTTTTAACAAATTTATCCATACAGAGACTGGATCAATGTAGCCTGCAGTGTGCATGTGTAAACTTTCCTGTATGTACATGGTTATGAATGTGTGTGAAAGGCGACCTATGTACAAGCTTGTGTATGTGAGTTGGTGTATGTTCATGTGTAAATGCGTTTGTACATAATTTGCGTCACAGTGTCTGCTGGTGGGTGTGTGCCTTGGATCTGATCTGAATGGTTAAGGACGGGCAGCACAAGCATCTTTTGTGTGGAGATGTTTGTAGTGGGGTGAGTAACAGCGTGACACGAGTGATTAGCAATGCAAAGCTCCGGTACTGCGCCATAATCTGCACTGGGGAAACATCAACCCTTTCCTGTGCGACTTCAACCTCTTCTTCTGCGCAGGGACCTCACCAACCGCAGGTAAACATCAGCCAAATACCAACCCTATCAAACACAGTACTAAACCTACCAATTAAACCCTGTCGTAATCAACTACCAACCATGTTCAATCCAGCAACTCAATAATCAACCAACTACCAAACCAGTAAAGTCAACATGAAACACCCATCTCCCTGGTTTAATTCTAATTTAGAAAGTTTACAACCACTTATTGATCATGGAATATACTACACATAGTAATAAATCAGGAAAAAAATATTATTTTATAAACCACTCTGGGAAACTAGAAATCTGTATTTGAAGTGAAGATGTTCTGCAGTATCTTGGGACATGAGGCTCTTTAAGTTGATTTCTGATGTATGTTCGGGATGTTCCTTTTCTCTACACTGTTAAAAAATAATGGTTCCTTATTGGCATTGATAGTTCCATGAAGAACTTTTAACACCTATAGAACCTTTGCAGTGCACAAAAGGTTATTTATAGTACAAAAATTTTTTTTATTGCTCTTTAAACTAAGAGGGGAAAAAGGTTATTTTAAAAACTGTTCTCTGAAAGGTTCTTTAGGGAATCAAAAATGGTTCTTCTAAATGGTGAAAAAAAACACTTTTTGTAACATTTATTTTTAAGACTGTATGATGACATCTATCACTGTATTTCATGAAAACAATAATAAAACACAATCCACAATTTACTAGTAGTAGTGGGGGGGGGGCACACAACCGAACTGTTGACACATTTCTAACTACCAAACCAACTTATGAACAGTTCTAAACTTCTAATCATTTAATTCTAAACCTAGAAAATCTGATTTCATAATGAATGTGCTTGTATAAAAAAAGAAAACTGCTGCACGGTCCTGTGAGGTCAGAGCATTTAATATTACACAAATCTGAGGCAGAAAGGCAAAAATGGAAGGTACTCTGGGACCTGTATCACACAAATACACACATCCAAGCGCACACTCTTGTTCTGTGACTGAACCCACGCTTTCATTGTGTGATGGGAGAATGAAATTGGCTGTGAGTTCGCCGGTCACATGGGTGGCTGTGCCTTCATAAATGGTTGCTGCAAGCTGGAGACACTCCATCTGACAGAAGTGAACACATACAGACACACACACACACACACACACACCGGAGACACGGCGGGTCTCAGAACCCCTCTACACGGGCTCTGCCCATGCCACTAACACCACCTGCGGAGCCTGGTAATGCTGAATACTGCATAAATCTCTTTCTCTCACTCACTTTCTCTATGGGTGGTTTGCTGTAGATGTGGTTGTATTTTGTCCTTGCACTTGCTTTTCTTGTAAAATGTAAATGATCCGCTCCTCACTTTCTGAGACCCCTTTAAAGGCCTGTTTGAGGGTCAAGACTTGGTTTTAGGGATCAGGTTATAATTGGGTAAAGGTTAGGTTTAGGATAAGGGTTTGGGTGAGGCACTTAGTTCTGATGGGTAGGTTTAGGGTAAGGAGCTAGAGATTGCATTGTGTCAATGTACGTCCTCACAAAGATAGCTAGGCCTATACAGAGTTGTGTGTGTGTGTGTGTGTGTGTGTGTGTGTGTGTGTTTCCTAATAACAGTGGACTTTTTCTCCGTCTTTCAGATCTGGAACCAAAAATGAACTGGGCGTCTTTTTATGCCGTGATCAGCGGCGTGAACCGGCATTCCACCGGCATTGGGCGGATTTGGCTGTCTGTCCTCTTCATTTTCCGGATCCTGGTTCTGGTGGTGGCGGCGGAGAGCGTGTGGGGCGATGAGAAAGCGCACTTCACCTGCAACACCCAGCAGCCCGGCTGCAACAGCGTCTGCTAAGCCCGTGTTGGAGTACAGAAGAAAGTGTATGTATGACAGAAGAAGTACAGCACTGCGTCCAGACTTGTAGACTTTTTACTATTTATGTATGAGGGGATCATTCTAACTTTGGACTTTTAAGAAAGGTGAGTCTCAAACTATAGAATTAACTGACTCTCACACACTCCCTTTATACACACACACAGGCTGATACACAAACTGAGTGAAGACAGCACAGGAATAGCATCTGTCAGAATGAAATCAATTTAATACCTTTTCAGATTAATGTCCAATACATGTAATGTCCAATACAGTTTTTCACCGTATATAGTAGGGGAATTTACCGTTAACCATTTAACAGGTTTTTACTGTAGCATTTTTACAGTCTTTTACCGTTACATTCACGGTCATTTTTTACAGTATAGCTCAACTGAGAGCTTTTAGATTCATATATAATGGTGAAATACTTTTAGAAATGTATTATTGGAATCTATGTACATAAAGGCCAAGGTTTTCAAACTAAGGTCCAGACAAGTTCCAGAATTGTTCACAGAGACATGCAACAAAAAATAAATGAATTTATAAAATAAAATAAAAAGGACTGAATTTCATTTTAGTTTTCTAAACAGAAAATCATTCGAAAATTATTTAATCAAATCACTAATTGTTTTGCTCACAAGTAAGATATAAAAAGATGTCAGTGTCAACTTAATATAAAGTAGATATTTTGTATTAGATATTATCTGGAAAGTAGATATTTCCAGGTAATATTTGAGACAAATTTATAATATATTTTTTTCACTCTATACATAAAATATATAGCTGTCCCATTCGCAAGGGCAGCGTCATTTTTGGGGTCCATAGCATTAAAAAGTTTGAAAAGTTAAGACGCTTTAATGGTTAGTTTAAGATAATCTGTTAACAGACAGTATGCAATACAGAAAGTGTGAAGTGTGTTGGAAGATCCTTATGTGTGTGTGTGTGTGTGTGTGTGTGTAGGGGTCAAGTATGTCCACCTGTTTCAGGTCATGCTCAGGCATGAAGACATGTCAGTGAAACCTCAGGGCCACATGACCAAACACATCCCTCAAACATGACAAAGAACCTTCAACCCACCCCACTAATAATATATGTGTGTGTTAGCGTGTATCTGTGTGCCTATGTAAATAAATACATAACCATATTTTGGAGACAAATTTGGACTCAGGATTAATCTAAATCTGACAAAAATGAATGATTTTTTTGCAAAAATTAAGGTTTCTGGTATGATTAGGTTATGGTATGTTTAACTATACATGTATATTCAATAGAAGTCTACAGAACGTCCACATTTAGATGACTAAGTAGACGTGTGTGTTTATACATGCTGGACCTTTTCTTTTCTTTTTGGACCTAAATTTAAGAAAAAGTTAATACATAAGTAAGAGTATACATTTTTGTAGGGAAGTATTGTACCCTTTTGTAGGGATGTATTGTAAGGCTGACTGGATTGTGCTTATTCATTTCCCTTATTTTTTTAATTTAGATAACCTTTGCCAATTATTATTCAGACTAATTAATGTAGAATTTTCATATCATAATGTCATTTAGTGATTATTGGCCATTACTGGTTATTAGTCTTATTAAAATGGGTGTATCTCGGTATTTTTGTGTGTATTTGCAGGTGGGCACTCAACAGTAATGGGAGACTGGAACTCGCTTGGGAAGCTTTTGGAAAGTGCCCAGGAACACTCCACGGTGGTGGGCAAAGTCTGGCTCACCGTACTCTTCATCTTCCGCATCTTGGTGCTCGGTGCTGCCGCAGAGAAGGTTTGGGGCGATGAGCAGTCCGGTTTCACCTGCGACACCAAACAACCCGGTTGCCAGAATGTATGCTATGATATAACCTTCCCGATCTCTCACATCCGATTCTGGGTGCTTCAGATCATCTTCATCTCCACTCCGACACTGATCTACCTGGGCCACATCCTGCACCTGGTGCGCATGGAGCAGAAACAAAAACACAACGAGGCGGGCGGGATGGACAAACAGGCACTTTTGAGCACCAAATCTGGAAAAGGTCCCATACGTGACGAACAGGGGAAGATCCGTCTGCAGGGAGTCTTGCTACGCACGTATGTCTTCAACATCGTCTTCAAAACACTGTTTGAGGTGGGCTTCATTGTGGCACAGTACTTCCTGTACGGATTCGAGCTCAAGCCACTGTACACCTGCAACAGATGGCCCTGTCCCAACACCGTCAACTGCTACATCTCACGACCTACAGAAAAAACCATCTTCATCATATTTATGCTGGCCGTGGCCTGTGTTTCTCTGCTGCTCAACCTGGTGGAGATGTACCACCTGGGTTTCACCAAATGCCGCCAGGGTCTTCGATACAGGCGCTCTCATTCTGTCTGCGACACTGAATCTAAAGCGCCTAGTGAGGATGCGGTGGTTCCGTTTGTGCCAAACTACCCGTATTTTCCACCTCACGCACCACCTCCGGCTCCCTTTCCCACAGAGCCACACTTCAACCTCTCAGAACCCGATGAAACCTTCCCGCCACACGGCAGCCGCTCTGTTTATAAGCAGAACCGCGAGAACATGGCTGTAGAGCGCAGCGGGAAACCGGACGCCGCAGATGTCAAGATCAACAAAACAGCAAATTCTGTCCCCGGATCACCAAGCCAGCAGCGCAGGCCCAGCCATTCAAGTCGATACAGCAACAACAAGACCAGGATGGATGACCTCAAAATCTGACCAGACGCAAACAAGACTCCTCGTTCGCTCACAGGCTCTGAGAGCATGGCAAGAATAAAAGTGTCATTTAGAGTGACATCAGAATCAGGGAGTCCGAATGAAAATTGGTGTGATGCTTTACTTGAATTCATTTTGTGGGAACATTGCAATAACTTGATCATTAATTGAAAAGATTGATGATTGAATCATAAACTAAAGTCATATGGAAGCTTTGCTTTGATAAATCATAATTGGTAAGTCAAAAAGTAGAAATTATGATACATTAAGTCATAGTTATGACATAAAAAGTCAAAATTACGGCATAAAGTATATTATGAAATACAAATCATGGCATAAAAAAAATAAAAAAGTTGAAATTATGAGTCATTGTGACAAATTTCAACAAACATTTTTCTTATAATTTTGACATTTTGTCATCATTTTGATTTCCATAATTATGAATTGATCTCATATTTTTTACTTTTTATTTCAGAATTATGAGTTAGTATCTCATAATTTCAACATTATATGTCATAATCATGATTTACCAAAACATGTTTTTTTCTTACGTGGCGGAAAAGGGCTTTCGTAAGGATGATCACTTAAAATTAATTAAAAATGCTTTTCAATTACCAACATTAAAATACTTAGGAGACTTACGGGTAAAATGTGAACGTTTTAATTTTGTGAGGTTTTTAGGGGGCGGACTGACTGTGGAGGAAAACTAATTTATATTTTTTTCAGTGGCAACACTAATCACATTTTACAAGTCAACAGCTTACAACAGTTACATCATCTAGACTTGGCTGACTGTCTTAACCAGGTGTTTACAGTGTGTCTATGGCCTGTTTAATTTTTAACTAGTACTGTATGAATGTACCATCCACATTCTCATGTAAACATGAATGATATAAAGCAAAGTTGCTATGTGCGTGTTTACTGCTTAAATAAACACTGGAGACTATTCTTAGAGAGCTAAAATAAGTGCCCAGAGACACTTTGTATGTGTGTGTGTCCGGTTTGAAACCTGAGACAGGTCTGGCAGACGGACGGGAAGGAGCACTGATTGGCTAAATCTGTTACATTGGGCAAGAGTACAGATTGACTCAAGATGTTGCCAAAAGCATTTGTACAACAATAATGACTGTTTTTGCATTATTGTAAGGGGTAGGTTTAGGGTTGGGGTAGGTGTAGACGTTAATAAAACACAATCTAATAGGTAGAAAATGTAATTTATTGTTAGCTTCCGTTTTTTTTTGCTGGATCCCTTCTAGCCACAACCAATAAACAACGAGAGGAATAACAAAGTGCAGTTAACTGTAAAACTGTTTGCATTACAAACCAGTGTATTCATAATTAATACATCAAATTAATATATAATATTAAAGTAAGACACACCCGTTTGCAATATCAAGCATCAAAACAAGCTGTTTTGTACAGCTAAAAATAGCTGAAAGCGGATGACACTGGAAGCCAGGCCCATTATATTTACAAATGGCCACGCCCACTCTTACCGCAAAAATAAGGTGGTATCCAAAGTTTTGAAACAGTATCTTTTACATTTTGAAATGCTGCATGACCAGAGACCTTCTCCCAAAGGGAGACTACAACCTCTGCTTAAAGCTGACATGAAATGAAAATGCACCCTATTTTCTAAATGTATGTTTTGTGTGTGAACAATTCATCCATACATGTTTTATAATTATTATTATTATTTACCTCATAATTCTTAATTAAAATATCATAACTGATCTGCCGACTTCTCTCTGGTGTTGTATGCTGGACTTAATAATTAAGTCCAGCATACAATAAGTACAGCATAAAAATAACACAATCTGGGCCTGGTGCTTTTTTCCTTAGATTGTGTGACACCAGCCTGTCTGAAAACTGTCTGACCCCCATCTAAACACAGATCTTCAACAGATCACTGGAGCTGTGCAAAGTCCCTTCATGCTTCAAACGCTCCACCATCATCCCCATCCCAAAGAAATCCAAAATTACAAAAAAAACACACAACACTATTTATACACTCATACAATTATTTATCTAACACACATACTTAGTCTACACCTCAAATTTGCACATAATATACCTGTACATACAAAACTGTCTATTGTAATATACCTGCACATACAATTGTCAATTTACATATTGTTATTCCTTATTTACTTGTTCTATATATATATTTTTTATTATTATTCTTTTATTATCTGTGTTTTTGTTCTGTCGCTGTCATTCTGTTGCACTGCGGAAGCTTCTGTCATGAAAACAAATTCCTCATATGTGAAAACATACCTGGCAATAAAGCTCATTCTGATTCTGATTAAATCTGCTTAAACCTATCCCTCCCCAATTCAGACATCTCAAATTCCAATCAACAACCAACGAAAAGAACAAAGTTTTTTTTTCTTTTTCGATATCTGCTAATACTTCCATTTCATTGCGACTAGATGCATCCCAATTAGGAGATCAAAAGCTGTTCTATCTGAATGGAAGTCAATGGAAAAGAGTTATACAAATTATTGCGCTATAAATTCATTTATTTTGTGTGGAATCCATGTGTTGCATAATAAATCTACAGCTTTGTAGCTCATCTTCAATGTTTGCCATTACATTTTCATTTTGAAGCGATCTAGAGCATGCTTACAACAAAATCAAAGCCAAAAATGGGATTCATGATCAGCACTTTCGATGGTTTTAAGGATTATGTACGGTCAAAGTCAAGACCCAGGTTACAATCTCCCCCTTTTAAGAAAATTGTGCATGTCTCACAACAGATGCTGCCATAGTGGCAAGAGTCAGAGGACACAATGTCAAACTGTGCCAACATGACCGTCATAAAATATGTAACCTTCCTCATGTGGCTTATCAAAGGCAGCTGAAGCAGATCACAGCAGGGACCTGTCTGCATGCCTGCAGTTGGGATCGATCACACTATTGACAGCACTGTGGAAATCCTGCTTATATTGTTCTCAGAGTAGCAGAAGGCTGTGATATTCCCATGTTCCTGGATCAACATCAATGTTGCTCCTAGAACAACATAAGAGATAGAGAGAAAAAGAGAGGGAAGATCCTTTCTTCATACATTTTATTTTATCATTACATTTTCATAATGTGACAGTTTATGAGGCACAAACAGATTGTAACAAAGTTATATATTTAAGACAAAAAAAAAAACATAAAAAATAAACTAAAAATCAAACCGACCACACTATTACCCTGAAGTACATGAAGCGAACATCAAATGTTCAGCAAGAACAGTACGAGGGCGACTCTTGAGATGTAATACTAATAATTTATCTTTCAATGCAACTCCTTCTGCAAGTATTTCTATGGACTTTGTGGTTAGTGTGCAAGAATACAAAACCAAAACAACATCTTCCTTAGATGACCAACCAATCGAATGGAAAATACGCACTACGGCTTCCAACTCTGAGGTGCCTTTAGCTTCAGAAGAACATAATTACTTTATTACACACAGAACGAAAAACTTTGTTTAGCTGGTGTAGACCTGACACGTCAAACGGAATAACCACAAAACACCAACTTCCCTTTCTTGCACTCACCACCACAAGCTCGCAACATTTACACAAAATTCAAAATTAAGAACGATTCTGCATATCCATGTGTCCATTTTAAGCATCATACAACAACTCTTATGATAGGCGATTTATCACTTAATGTTTCTTACAGCTTCGACTACATGAACTGACAGAAAAATTACTTATACACTTTTTGCATATCATTTACAGCACAACAGTTCTAAATATTTTTCTTGCTAAAGCATTTCAGTATGTTCTCTATGATATTTTTTTAATCTGTAAAATAATGACAGAAAATATACTTCTTGTTTTATGACAAAATTCAAATATATTTTGATACTAATCTCCAAAACGATTGCGAAACATGTTTAAAGATGAAATAGGTTTTAATTAAATGGAAGCACTTGTGATCGTACTGAAGTCCTGAATCAAAAACCAATAAGGCATAAACCACAGATTTCGGTTTGTAGACACAAACACATTCAGTGAATCAGAATTACATGACTATAATCTGGAATAATACAGACCTTCAGTGCAGTGGAATGTGATATGATGTGGACTAAACTCCGCCTCCTCATTAGCATAACCATTCTGGGCATTCCTAATCAAGTCTCTACAGAAAGAACGAAAGAATTTCATAGCTCATTCGAGCAAGGTACGTAATGTAAGGCGACATACGTGTTATGGAACAAGATATTTTGAATGAATTCTCAAACAATATAATTTTTTCAGCCATTAGCAGTTGATTTCCCTTACAATCATCCTTCCTTTTGTGGTCCTACATGTCAGGCTGGGAATGACAGACGTAGTGCATGTGAGCTGTTTCGAGGTTACTTAATGGATAAAGCAGGCAAAGCCTTTTCATGCCGTCATCCCAAATCACACGTGCCATTTATACTATTATTTATAATATAATACCTCATCTATAATACATCATAATACCTTCATCTACATTATATCACAATATCTCACACCAATCATTTATATTACACAGACAACATCGAACACTAATCTTTTATATTACATCAAAATACCTGTTTTTCTTCATACTGTGCAATCTGAATCATTTTATACTTCAATTATTTTTTGGGGGGTCCCTATGATTTGTACTTGTGCGTCTGTATATAAATAAAACGATTTCCTCATCTGTAACGGACGTAAGCGTTTCACAAACACTGACCTGTACAAGTCGCACAGAAAAGAGAAAGAGGAAGGGAGAGGGTTTATGGCTTTAAGGGCAGTGTTTTGCTGTGATTGCTCTGATATAGTGTGTTAGTGTTCATCTTTAAGCTGGTTTTTGCGTGCGTGTGCGATCACAGAATCTGTGTCAATGGCCCGTTCGAAGAAGCGAACGACAGACGGTTCATTCAGGAGAGACGCAAGAATCTGCTCGAAGGAGAAACTCCAGTCCCCGTCTCTGACTGCAGAGGGCGAGCTGGGGGTGTCTGTTGGCGTGTCCAACACGGGGCTGCTGGTTCCGGTGGGACTGCTGGTGGGCGTGGAAGGACGCGAGGTTGAGGTCGGGGTAATGTCAGAGTGGGATGGGGCAGTTTCTTGTTGATTGGCCGGAGACTCGGGTTGGTCGCCTTCACCCTCGGCGAGGGTTTCAGTCTCAGAGCTGGTGGGTAATGTTGGGGAGGTCTCTGGCTGAGCCGTGCTGGTGGGTGTACTTTGGGGCGTTTTCTGCGGGCTGCTCTCCTGTAGCTTCCGCCCTACCTCCTCCATACGCAGCAGAAGACTGGTCACTCGCGCCACAGCACGGTACAGACTCTCCTCCTCCTCGTTGCCATGGAACACACCGTACAGAGTCTTCGTCAAACCAATAAACTGCACCTGGAACACAGTCGATACAGTCTCTTTAATTAAACTGAACTGTGTTTATATGGCTTAAATGTGGTCAGAAATGACAACAAATCACTATAGAGGTTACCACGGACAACATTCCTATTACACTTCAATAAGACAAGTCTCCACTTGAGTTTGTATGTGTTCAGGACAGTGAGAGCAGACAGACTATGGCAGAGAACAGGAATAGAACTGCTCTGAACAAGGTCAGTGAGCAGAGAATGAACGCTGATGACACTGTTGTCAAACACCTCAAAGTACTTGTGGAATCATCACTGATCAGGACAAAGCCAACCAGGTGCTATACTTAAATAAGAATGAGCAACATTCATACATTGTTTACATTCAGATCAAAGCGTAAACAACATATCCGCGTATATACGTTGTTTACGAATGTGATACGTGTCATATGTATGTGACGCGGAGGACACGAATTGTTGAATAAAGTCTGTGACGAGTGGGGGCGGGGCCGAGAGCCGTGGGAACGGAGCGAGGCCGGTGGAGTAACTGATGATGAGCGACACCTGCACCACTCACCGGTCTCGAGTCCCACGGAGGAGCTCCGGAAGTATAAAAGGAGGAGTTACGACAGTGAAAGACGAGAGAGGACCAGGCCTGGAGTTTATTTTGTGTTTTGTGTGTGGCAGTCGTCCGCGAGGGGCTGCCGCTTTACTTTTATTTTGTGTTTGTTTATTTTATGAAAGTGTTAAATGTTCGCCGGTTCCCGCCTCCTTCTTCCCGACCGATGAACGTTGTTACAAAGTCATTATTTTTGTTTTCTTTGCACACAAAAAGTATTCTTGAAGCTTGGAAAAATTACGGTTGAACCACTGATGTCACATGGATTAGTTTAACGATCTCCTTGCTACGTTTCTGAGCCTTGATCGTGTAAGGATCCTTGCTGTCTATGGGAGGGTAAGAGAGTTCTTCAAAGAATGAATGAATGAAATGAAAAGAAAGGATGCATAAGGAGCCATAGAAAGCAGTGGAAGCTGACCAGAAAGACGAGTAGAGAAAGAGTGATCTTCAGCCGGAGGAAAAAATCTAGACGACGGTAAAATCTTACACTCCTGGGTCCCTGAAGAAACACACAAAATATGCATATATGCACACATTCTACTTTTATTTGAATCGGTAAAAAAGTGTCAGTCATAATCTGTCATAAGTTATGGATAAATCTGCACTTGTCAAAATTGCCTATTGTTTTAAAAAGGCAGTCACACAAACATGCTACATGACCTTATCACCATCAAGAGTGATGGGTTATTTAGATAAAGTGCTGGTATCTTAGCAGTTACAGATCCAGACTCATACTACATTGGCCCTATATTAATATTATGCCCTTCAGCCAAGCATAAGCATCACAAAGTACTAAATGTACTTTAAGATCCTTTGGATCAAAACAAAAGTGTCAAATAACTAACAAAATGTAAAATTTACAAATACAGCAAATAATGAGGAGATGTAGAGGTTAGACATAGATAACACAGGTTCATAGAGGGGGCAGATATATAGATTAAATAGGGTTATAGAGGTGTATAGATTACATATTTGACCCATCTATTACCATGTATATCACTGAGGGGTTAGATTTAAATATTATATAGAGTTACAGATAGGTTAGACATATAGATTATGCAGAGTTATACATGGGTCAGATATATAGATTAAAGGGGTCATATGACGTTGCTAAAAAGAACATTATTTTGTGTATTTGGTGTAATGAAATGTGTTTATGCGGTTTAAGGTTCAAAAAATGCGATGAGACAACAACACCAATAAAACCCATTATAAACGAGGCATTTGTTGCATCCAGTGGGGACATAATTACGGATTATAATGACTTATACTGTCTTTTTACGCGTTGCGTATCGCGCCGCGTAAACATAAAACCATGTCTGCATTTGTGATCGGAGAAACGACAAACAACAAGCGCTACTCTACACTGCCCAAAACTCACGTTTGAATCGTCAGTGGCAAATTCTTTAAATATAAAAACATACTTACAGGCTGTGAGTCAGAATCTAGGCTGTCCTTGCAAAGTTGAAATTGCCCCACTTTATAGAAACAGACACCGGCATTGTAGGCTACTCTCCCAGGAAACAGTCCTCGTCCTCCATAAAATGCGCTGCACACATCTGAATATTTGGGTTGAACTGTTCTGGAACAGTGTTGTAAATACAACTTAACCACTAATTTCTAGTT
>NW_015636532.1:89474-93646 GCF_001515625.1 Sinocyclocheilus rhinocerous
GTGTTTGCAACTTTAGAGATCTTCTTTATGCACCAAGAGCTTGTAACACTTCAAGGAGAAAGGAAAAATTGAAATCGCATCATATGACCCCTTTAAGAGTTATTGAGCTAAATAGACTGCATAAAGGGTTAGTTCGCTTCCAGAATAAAAAATTCCTTATAATTTACTCTCCCCCATGTCATCCAAGATGTTCATGTCTTTCTTCAGTCGAAATGAAATCAAGGTTTTTGAGGGAAACATTTCAGAATTTTTCTCCATATAGTGGACGTTAAAGGGACCCAACAGTCTGTAGGTCCAAACTGCAGTTTCAATGCAGCTTCAAAGGTCCTCATCCCAGCAGAGGAATAACGGTCTTATCTAGCAAAACAATCAGTCATTTTCTAAAAAAAATAAAAATCTATATACTTTTTAACCACAAATGCTCGTCTTGCACTAGCTTGACCTTACGTATTACGCAGTCGCGTTGGAAAGGTCACACACGTGACATAGGCTGAAGTACCAACCCAGTGTTTACAAAGCGAATGTGCAAAGATAGTCAAACGCCCTTTACAAAAAAAAGGTAAAACCATAATATCGGATGATTTTGAAGTTGGAGGAGAAAATGAGATGGAGCTTTTCGCCCTACCCTACCTTTTTGAATCAGAGTACAAAGATGAAGAATTAACCACGCACGACTTTTCCAACAAGATTACGTAATGTGTGAAGTCGCAGACGCACATCGCAGAGCTAGTGCAAGTTAAGCATTTGTGGTTAAAACGTATATATATTTTTTCGTTTCACTAATTAAGACCCTTATTCCTCGGCTGGGATCATGTAGAGCCCTTTGAAGCTGCATTGAAACTGCTATTTGGACATTCAACTTGGCCGCCATTGAAGTCCATTATATGGAGAAAAGTCCTGGAATGTTTTCCTCAAAAACCTTTTCGACTGAAGAAAGAAAGACATGAACATCTTGGTGTATAGATATACAATATAAAGATTAATCATATGCATGCAATTAATTTACCTGGTTGAAGGTGCAGTTTGAAGAGAAATTTTAGTTTTTCTGTGAAAGATCTGTTGTATAGGATATCTGCAATACACACACACACACACACACACACACACACACTCTTGAATGAATCTGGCAGGTTTAAGGAAAGCTGCTATGTACTGAGGTGAAAGGTCAAAGGGCAGTCAATTTAGTTCAGGGCAGGCTCCTCTTACCCAGACCGCACATGAATTCTTTGAAGTTCACAAGTCCGTCTCCATTCTCGTCCAGAAGCCGGAAGGCTGATCGTGCCAGTGAGCGCACATGCGTGTGTGTGGTCCACGGCTGCAGGAGGTTAAACAGGCTACTAAACTGGGACTGATCTAGCTGATACTGGTCCAGATATGGCAGGCTGGGGTCATGGTTCTGCAGGGCAGGACTACATACTGACCAGTAACAGCTCACAAAGTGCTGCTTCTATAACACACAAACAGTCAAAAGACACAAGCTTTAACAGTTTGTGTGGTTGCAGCAGCATTTTGAGGCCTTCAGTCATGGAAGTGCACAAATTTGTTAGCGCAACTCACCTTAAAAAGCATGTAGAGCTCATCCAGCTGAGCAGCACTGAATTTCACATCTTGAGCAACAACACGCAGCTGCAGCAATAAGACACAAAAATGACAGACAATTAAACATCTTACAATGGACTATAATCTTTATGTGCAAACAACGTGTAAAGAAAAAATTATGCAAATTACACTACCATTCAAAGGTTCTGGGTCGGTTAGAGTTTTCAAAGTTTTTGAAAGAAGTCTTATACTCACCGAGGCTGCATTTATTTGATCACAAATACAGTAAAACATTAATATTGTGAAATACTGTTACAATTCAAAATATTTGACAATATTTTATTCAGAAATCAAAGAACAGCTTTTATTTGAAACAGAAATCTTTTGTAACATTTTTAAATGTCTTTACTGACTCTTTTGATAAATTTAATGCATCATGCATAACTCTATGCATGAGGCATGAATGCTGCTTCTATTTTGTATGTTTCTTTTTTCTCCATTATGAATTAGATAATCAGCATCAAAATCTAAAACCTACAAATGCATATGCAGAATCTTCTTTTTTTTATTTTTTATGCTTAGTTTATTATTATATTATATTATGAAATTAAGGAGTATACAGCATGGCTTTTGTACTTACTACATTTTGTTTTGTTGTGTCTTCTAGTGTTTGAATGACATACAGCTTGTTCCTCTTCCGCATGTTTTCCACTTCCTCTGTTCGAATGTCTCCATATTTCTAAAATAAAAAAAAAGTTCCATTAGTCTGAGCAACCATCTATTTTAGACCTTCGGTTTGCTGACCACAGAACTCCTGTCAGGGGGGGGTTTTCATCATTCCATGCAACTGACCAGTTTGAAAGTGCTGAAAAATGTACATTCCTATAAAATCTGTCACCATGAGTACAGGTGTGAATTATCAAAGCCTTAACAAATACATCAGATTAATTTTATTAGTCACTTTTACAGAGTGTTTGTTATAAATTCACTACCTTAAAAATAATAAAAATTCTGCGTTTACTACATGTTCTGACAAAACCAGAGCTAAAGACATCAAAAAGAAAACAGATTTTAATGTTCACTACAGTATATTAAAGTGTGTAGCTTTACCTCATATGCCTCTTTGATGAGATCGCTGATGTCAACCTTTTGTATTGATTTGTCATTGGCTGTTGCAGATGCCTGCTGTACTGTAGCTGGCAGGGGACTGTCTTTATTTGTGACACTGTCAAAAAACCTGAAGGATAAAATCAGATTTAAATACAGGTTAAGCTTGTAAACTAAAAAAAATCCACTGCAAAAATTAAAGAAGTTGATGCTGTTTACAATTAAACAGCAGCTTGTCATCCAAAGACACTCTTGAGTTCGATCATTCCTGATCTTTGCTACATGAGTCACACAGCATGGAAAAATGTTCCTTTCAATAATATAACATAACATAACATAACATAATATAATATCATATAATATCATATAATATCATATAATGTAAGTAAATTTTTGTGACACCTTTTCTGTTTAAAAATCCTTTTAATTTTATATTGCACATAACATAATGACAACACGGCTTGCTACAATCATGCTTTGGCCATGTTAAGAGGACAACGTTCCAATCACCTGTTGAGGACTGTGACAGCTTCTGCGTCGTCATGGCAACAAAGCAGATTGTCCATATTGTAGTCAAGGACAGCAAGGCCAAGCTGCAGGATGGCTTTGATACCATCATAAAAGAAGCAGTCGACAACATTCACAGCGCTCTCTATTGGCAGTACGCTGATGAAGAGAGTCAGGAACCATGACAACGACACTGACGAGAAGAATGACAGGTCCGTCATGTGTTCGGTCAGCTGGGTTAGATGCTCACGGATCAGTTCCTCGAACACAGCCTGGTCCACCAGGGCTCCTGGAAAACACACACACTGAGACATGAATAATACTGTATTCAAAAACAAATAGATTCAGTAAACTGCCACTGCAGCAACAAACAGAATGGCACAACTAATCACAGACAGAATAGGAGGAAGTACTTAACATGAAAAAAAATTGTGGAGCACCTTAACAAAGCTCAGTAATTATAATCCAATTACGACACCATTGGCACGGTGTTATAATGGCAGCCTACAAGTTTATTAAGATGAGTCAATCACCTCCCGGGTATGAGATGTGTATAACCACACACACACACATACCAATAATTCTACGGTTGAAGTAGTCTGGGAGCATTCGTTCACACACAGCGACCAGCAGCCAGAAAGCTTCTTCTTCTTTAGCATACAGCAGCAACACAGACGTCAGGATATTCATCGCCTGGACAGACCGACAAAACAACATGATACAGTTATAATATATGAAAACTAAATTATTATTAGAATGAGTGGAAGTAGAGTTTTTAGTGAATAAAGTGAAAAACACAAATTTGCATTTAAAATGACAGATTTGTTTTTTGTCCCTTTTAGGGCTGCACGATATATCGAAATTATCGAAATATCGCACATGTAAATATCGCAATATGCATATCGCAAGGGCGTGCGATATCTGAATCATTTTAATAATAGGCTACTTAAATCAAAACGTTGCAAAAGGTCAAAGTTTTAGTTCGACGCATATAGCAGAGAATTGCTTGACGTTAAAAA
>NW_015636532.1:93697-104233 GCF_001515625.1 Sinocyclocheilus rhinocerous
AACATTGAATTAAATTAAGTTTCATTACTTTTTTTTTTTTTTGTGTTCACACTGATGTTAAAATGACATTTTCTGATTTGTGAAATTACTTTTTATGTAATGCTAAAACACTGCTGGTCACTTTCAGAAGTTGTAGTGATTCTTTCTTTTCCAAGAAAGAATGTGAAACAAATTGGTTACATAATTTTAATTTTTAAATATTCTAAAATAACATTTGGAATTGATTTTACACACTTGAAGCAATATCGTATCGCATATCGAATATCGCATTTTTTAACAAGGTATCGCATTTTTCTTCAATATCGCACAGCCCTAGTCCCTTTTTTAGAGTTTGTGACATAGCTGTATATGCAAATTGAATATAAACAAAAATTATTTGGCTTCCATAGCAAAAAAAGAATATGCATTCACCATATTCCTTGAATACTTCACTTTGCATATTTCCCATGCTTCTTATACTTTGCATACACCAAGTTTTGATTACCAAAAAATGATTCAAATTTCATGTCCTTTCTGTTTTGCACACATAAATATTTTTAAATGAGTTCTATTTATGTTCTTTATTACCATAGATTCAGCTGGTTTTCATTTTCCTTGTTTTATTAAATATTTAATATCAAATATTGATGCAATGTGCAATGTGTGTAATGAATAATTGTGTTTATGCTAGTCTTGCAGATAATACTGTAGGTTGTGCATGAGGGGGATGTTGAATACACACATATAGTACACCAACATAAAGTCTGATTCACTTTGAAGCTACAACCAGTCACTTAAGGCCCCATTATTCTTTAAGCAAAGAACATAATTTTAAACAAAATCAGGCCTAAACAAAGGGCCTTTACACATGCTAGGATCATCTGATTGACATGTAAACACTTGCTAAGTGAGAATTTATCAAAGATTTTACGCCATGAACCTCATACACCAACACAAACCTGGGCAGCTTGAAATTGTGTTGACATTCAATCAGAGTGCAACATGATGGTTTTGAGAAAGCGTTTTAACAAATTTGTGAACAGGATGAATCAGATGTTCTATGAACTGTGCAATTTGATGCTGAGACCATGTGTTAGAATAGATGAAAATGTTACGTGTGTGTTTTCACCTGGCAGTAGCCGATTTTGGGGTTGCGATGAGCGTAGGCAGTCAAGACGCGGCGAAGAGCCGAGATTCCTGTGTCGCTCTGGAATGCTGGGTGTTCTGGGAGTGAGCGATGCAGATCTCTCTCAATCTCATCACACGCAAGCGAGCTGCTGCCCATACACTCCTCCAACAGCCGTCCATAGTATCCGGGGTGAGAGGTCATGTCATGTACTGCACCTATAACACAAGCAAACATGTATGTACAAAACTGTGGCACATATACACCCACACACAACCAGAACAACACACACCTGAGAAGAGCATCCACAGTTCTCCTCTGAGGGTCTCTGGAACTCCTCGTACAATGAGATCCCGTGTTTTTTTGGTGCAAAACATTCCAGTTCCACGGCCATATTCAGCAAAATGGATCTGCCATGACTGCTCCTTCATTCTCTCCTTCAGCTGTCAATCACAATGTTAAAATAACCGTTTTCTATTTGAATATATTTTCAAAATGTAATTTATTCCTGTGAAGGCAGAGCTGAAGTTTCAGCAGCCATTACTCTAGTCTTCACACAATATACTTTTTTCAGGATACTTTGATGTATAGAAAAAACAGAATTTATTTGAAATGCCAATCCTATGTAACATCACAAATGCATTTACTCTCACTTCTACTCTCAATTTAATGTGTCCTTGCTGAATGAATATTTTAATCTTATTGACAACCAACCAACCTTTAAACGGTAGTGTATACCACATGTTTTGATTACATTAATAATCTTTACTAAACTAACATTGCACCAATATTGCAATAAGCTTATTTGTACCATTTTGGGGTCAAGGTTTTCTGCATCATGCGGATGAAAGACGTTCATAAGAGCTTCAGTGCTGACGGCTTGACTTTGCCCCACCATAACACCCTCCTCATCCTCAGAGAGAAAAACACACACATACAATCTAGTGTCCCCTCTGGCATTTTTACAGTTACCACAAAATCATACCATGAAATGCAGGATATTTTTAAATGATATGAAATATATTATCATGACAAGTGTTTGCATACTTAAAACACATCATTTCTAAGAGTGGATGCTGAAGTGTAGAGGAATTACCGGATTACTGATGTAGTGCTGGGGGCTTCCTGCTGTCCCACACTTTCTGCGAATGGTGGCAGCAAGTCGCTCAAAATCTCGAACCTCAGAAAAACGCAAAGCTCTCTTGCCACGAAGACACACAGTCAGGGCACGACTACCGCGATCTGGCAGCTCCACACTAAACACCTACAGGAATACATTAATGCCAAAACCACACATAAATCGGCATTAGTGAAATACAAACACAGTGATAACAAAACAGCAGAAACTTATGAACTCTCCAAAACTCTAAAAGTCTAAAGGCAGAACTGTGAGAATATGCCCATGGCCGAAAGGGGTGAAAAAAAAATACTCTGATCTTTAGTCTGGATTGATTGCTTAGGTTCTGCAGGTAAAATATATTTCAAAATGTATTTTTACCCTCTGTTAATGGAAATCACTTTGGTGTTGAAAGTATAATTCACACAAGATTATTCAACATCAACATAAAACAGTAGTTCAACTTTAACTTAAAAACAGGGGCCAGTTGCATAAACATAGGCACTATGTTAAGACTGTGTCTTAAGAAATAGTTTGACTAACTAGCAGTTACCACTCTATCATTTTGTTACTAGCAGACCAATCTATCTTTTTGCTATGGACTTTAAGAAGTCATGATCAGTCTTTAAGAAAACAAATTAGATGACTAACTACTTTAAAAAAGGCTTTTAAAACAATAAATCAAAAGTATACCTTTATTGCCTTATTATTACGAAGTGTACTAAAGTGTATTGAGAAACATAGTCATGAAAGTGTACTTTTTTTTAAAGGGGTGGTTCACCATTTTTTTTTCTCGGCTTGATTGTGTTTATGGGGTGCAGTCTAACATGTGTTAATGCTACACACTCAGCAAAATATCGTCTAATTATCGTTATCGATAAAATCCCAGAAAATATCAAGATATAATTTTTGGTCACTATCGCACACCCCTAGCCCAGACTATCCAATTCAGTGAAATATTTAGTCCATAACACATTTATATGTTGATAAACATCCACGGAATGTAGTATCATTTCATATTAGCCGACGGAGCGCTTAAATCCTCGGCGCATTCAGAAGTATAGCTTGTTTTCGCATGTAAACAAAACCGAATCATTGAAGTCAAAATGGCCGCTGCCTCTGCCCTTTTGATTGACACCTTATTTGAACCAATAGCTGCATCTATGAGGTGTTTACAGGCAGCATCCAATTTGCAACATCCAAAATAAACGTTTTTGTTTACATAATATATGTATGTGTACTGTGTGTATATTTATTATGTATATATAAAAACACACACATGCATGTATATATTTCAGAGAAATATGTTTTTATATATTACATGTATATACATGTATTACATGTATTTAATATAAATACTGTATATACATGTATATACATGTATTTAATATAAATAAAGACATGTAAATACATGTAAATATTTTCAGAATATATACTGTATGTGTGTGTATTTATATATACATAATAAATATACACAGAACACAAGCAAGCATTATGCAAACAAAAACGTTTATTTTGGATGCGATTAATCGCGATTAATCGTTTGACAGCACTAATATTAAAATAGGAAACCAATATTAGAAATTGCAATAATTTTTCACAATATTACTGTTTTTTTTTCTGTATTTTTGATATATACTGTATGTGTGTGTATTTATATATACATAATAAATATACACAGAACACAAGCATATATTATGCAAACAAAAACTTTTATTTTGGATGCGATTAATCGCGATTAATCGTTTGACAGCACTAATATTAAAATAGGAAACCAATATTAGAAATTGCAATAATTTTTCACAATATTACTGTTTTTTTTCTGTATTTTTGAACAAATAAATGCGGCCTTGATGAGCAAAAGAGACTCATAAAAAATAAAAAAAAGACATTAAAAATCTTACTGATCCCAAACTTTTGAAAGGCAGTGTAGGTGTTTTCAAATAGGGGTCCAGGGACCACCCAGGGGGCCACAAGTATAAAAATATATGTGTGGCCTTGGTTCCAAACAATTATAAAACCCCTTTGCTAATAAACGCATTGTTCAGACATCATAACCATCATAAAATAGCCAGCTTGTGGTATTATGTGTAAACAGGCGATCATGTTTCTAACCCTCATTTCCCAGCATATAGGAGTAGAAACACAGGAAGTTGGTGCTGAGGTAGATCCAGCCCTGGTTTGGCACTCGTCCTCTCCAGTAGCTGCAAGAGAAATACGTCACAAGCTTCTCTCTCTGAGGCAAACCGAACAGACGTTCAAAGCGCAGCACAGCCTCCCGGAAGCGTTCGGGATCCTCCTCGTCAGCGGCTGATGTGCCCTCCTCTGCTATCAGACCCTACACAAACACAACATACCACCACTGAAGTCAACAATGCAAGACTGGGACTTACATCTAAAATACCACAAAACACAAAAACAAGAAAAAACAACATTCTAAAGTGTTTTGGAGACAAATATCCCTCCCACCCTTATCTTTCCCTGGACAAAACTAGTGATGTCTTCGCCAGAATCAAACACAGAGAGAGTTCTGATGATGTTCTGCTGCAGCCAGTCCCAGTGCTGTGAGATCTCCTCTAAAGATGCTCCTGCACAAACACACACACACACATTATATAAGGATCTAAATGAAGAGAGTCTGAGCCTTCACATACACATTAACACTGTGTGCAGCATCGCTCTCACCACAGGCAATGCTCCAGTACACCTGAGAGTCGGGCGTCTGGTGTAAAATGCGAAACGGGGCGACTTTGGCGGTGGAGTCAAGAACTGTGTCCAAAGTTCCGACGCTGATGAGATTAACCCCTTAGGTATCGAAATTTGGTACCGAACGACGAGACGGTTTTCGATACTCGATGGTATCGAGGCAATTCGGTCGGTGCCTAAAAAGTATCGAACTCGATACCCAGCCCTAGTTATTTTATTTATTAAGTCAAGTCCCATTTATACAATACAGATTGTTTCAAAGCAGCTTTACATTAATAGCAGAGAAATAACAGTGTTAATATTGTAAAATTCCTCCAACAAATTCAATTTCAGCTGTAAAGCAGCTCTAGAAGATAATAGTGTCATTATTCATCTCAATTTAGTCCAGTGCTGTTTCAATTCAGTTCAATAACACTGTCGATGTTGCAAAACTAGTGTCATTATCCAGCTCAGTTCAGTTTATTAAAGGGGTCATATGATGCTTTTTTAAAGGTCATTATTTTGTGTATTTGGTGTAACAGAATATGTTGACATGCTTTAATGTTCAAAAAACACATTATTTTTCAAATACTGTACATTATTGTAGGTCCTCTATGCCCCGCCTCTCTCAAACGCTTCGTTTTCTACAAAGTCCCGCCTTCCGACAAGCGCAGTCTGCTCTGATTGGCCAACTGACCCAGTGCATTGTGATTGGCCAAACACCACAAGCACGCGTCGGAAATGCAACGCCCCTTACCATAATCGCGAGCGTCAGCTTTCAAAATAAATGTAAAGACAGAGCAATGTCTTTACTCTGGGGAACAGAGTCGCGTGACAGACACCTGAATGAAAGCTAAAAATAAATTAAACAATTATTAGAAGCAATTTTAGTAACTTGCAAATATTTTTTACAGTGGAATTACTGATATTATACTGAGTTAGGTAACACTTTATTTTAAGGTGTCCTTGTTATACATGTTCCATGTACCTACTATTGTAATAACAATAAATTAGGCATAATTAAATGCAAGTAACCCTAATCCTAACCCTAACAATATAGTAAGTACATGTAGTTAATTAATATTACTCAGTACTTAAATGTATAATTACACTGGAACAAGGACACCTTAAAATAAAGTGTAACCCTAGTTCTCATGCAAATGTACATCATTATAATTATATTTCTCAAAACATTTCATGTTCAAATAGTAAAAATGTATGCATCTTTAAAAGATAGAGTTTAAATTGGCTTAAAATGACATCAAACTTGCAGTTATCATGTTGCCCTTTACTGACAAGATATCCCCAAGTCGCATCACCAATCAATACGGCCTTCTTTCAGAGAGACATTGGAGAGAAAGCATCTGCCGGTAAACACCAGTAAACACCAGTAAACACGCTGATCCACCTCAAACCTAAACAATCCGACGTCACAGCGTGACGCAACAACTCCTGTCAAAGAGAAGGAGCAGCAGACCTACATGAATAGTCTCCGCATTAAACACGTTTAGGCTTCGGCTTCTAAATATATCATATCTGGAGGAATGTTGCATTTTTAAGTAGCCTACCTTTATGCACACGGCCAGTTTACCGCAGTGGTGACGTCAGCACTCAAAAGAGCACATCATCAGTCCACTGACAGTCAAACTTACAAAAACATCCAATCTGAATCTGCAAGACTGCATTAACCCTTGACCTGTTGCAAAAGCACTTGGGGTTAAAACTAAAAATCAATAGTTTGGGAAATCAACTGAAGTGTTTTTTAAGGTGTAACACCGAAAAAGAGATGACAGTTGGAAGCATCAGAGGCTTTTCCATGCCTAGCGCTTGAACACGGATATCCGCGCGCTCACGGTAACGTTACCTGTCAATCCGCCGCTGTCCTCTCCGTATCCGCGTCTGCGCTGCAGCACGAAGTAATCGTTGGATTTCTCCGTCACCCATAATTTCAGTGCGTTTTTGAGAAGCACCTCTTCGGGTTTGAGCCACATGCTGGAATCTGTTTTCAGAGACGCGCGTCCTCTCGCATGACACTCGTATCATCTCAAGCGCATACACCCATAGATTGAGTGTTGTTTGCTCTTGCGCCGCTTTTCCCACGTCGACAGAAACTGAGCCAAGACAGCAACCCCGGCGCCGCTGGGATTGTAGTCTTCCACATCTGCCCCGCTGAGCAGAGGAAAGTGCTGCCCTGAAAACTATTCACTACACTTCCCATAATCCCCGCGCCACCTCATGACTTTGTTTCAAATTATTTAAAGGGACAGCAACATATGTTTATTACGACGCGTTGTCAACGATACCGCCCACAGCGGTTTTACCTGGAGCTCGTCAGGTTTTCCTCCATGCCAAAGCCTTCAGACGTCGCTAAGGAATAGGGATGAGAATCTTAAAAAAAAAGAGTCCGGTTCTACTCATTAACGGTTCTTTAAGTACTTTTGAAGAAATAGCAAAAGTCCAATGATGTTTACATTTTAAAAGTGTTAATAGTTCAATAATAGGTTCTTAATATATATTTTTAAAACTCTAAAGAAACAAAACATTGTTACATTTTATGAAACGCCATTGATTACAATCCAGCTTGTGTATCTTCAACAAACTGTTTCATCAGTTACACAAATTTAAGTCTTTTCTTTTCTCGCTTTGCCTAGTGGAACAGTGATGTCAGCAGCCATCCTTCACTGCCAGAAAAGGAAGACCCGATACAGCTACACCAGCATCAGGTCAGATCCACTCTATTTGCAGGGTCAACGCAAGGAAAGCAGCTGGTCCAGATGGAGTCACTGGATAGATCTTGAAAGCCTGTGCAGACCAGTTGGCAGAGGTATTTACCACCTTTTTCAACCTCTAGCTATTACAGTCTGCTGTCCCCACCTGCCTCAAGTCAGCGACGATCATCCCAGTTCCAAAGAAAACCACAGTAAACTGCCTGAATGACTATCGTCCAGTTGCTCTAACCCCTATCATCACCAAATGCTTTGAGAGACTCATACTCTCTCACATCAAAACTGTCATCCCTGCCGACCTCGACCAAAACCAGTTTGCTTACCGAGCAAACAGATCGACAGAAGATGCAGTCATCAAAACTCTCCACACTGCACTTACACACGTGGATTACGGAAACACTTATGTAAGAATGCTGTTTGTGGATTTCAGTTCAGTTTTTAATACAGTCATCCCCCACAAACTCGTTCAAAATCTGAGCAATTTGGGCCTAGGCAGTTCATTGTGCACATGGATACTGGACTTCCTGCGCAACAGACCTCAGAATGTCAGGATGGGGGGCCACACATCATCAATTTGCACATAATATACCTGTACATACAACTGTCTATTGTTATATACCTGTACATACAATTGTCGATTTGTATATTTTTATTCCTTATTTACTTGTTCTATTTTTTATTTATTTTTATTTTTTATTATCTGTTTTTTTGTTTTTTTTTGTTCTGTCACTGTCATTCTGTTACACTGTGGAAGCTTCTGTCACGAAAACAAATTCTTCGTATGTGTAAACATACCTGGCAATAAAGCTCATTCTGATTCTGATTCTAATTCTGATCATCAACTCTCATCCTGAACACTGGCACACCACAGGGGTGTGTCCTCAGCCCCCTCCTCTTCTCGCACACACGACTTCTCCCCCATCCATTCCACCAACACCATTGTCAAATTTGCTGATGACACCATCATGGTGGGACTGATTACAGACAATAATGAAAGCATCTGACAAAATGGTGTTCCCTCAATAATCTGGACTTAAACATATCCAAAACCAAGGAACTTATAATTGACTTCAGAAGATCAAGGCGTACTGAGCACTCTGCAGTCTGCATACAGGGTAAGAAGGTTGAGAAGGTAGAGAGCTTTAAGTTCCTTGGTGTGCACATCTCAGCCGAACTCACCTGGTCCACACACATCTCCCATCAGGTGGGGAAGGCACAGCAAAGACTGTACTTCTTCAGGAAACTGAAACAGGCGCACCTCCCTCATCGCCTGCTGACCAATTTCTATCGGTCAGCAATAGAGAGCCTTCTGACCTACTGCATCACAGTGTGGTTCAGCAGCTGCACAGAAGAGAATAAAAAAGACCTGCAGCGGATGGTGAAGGTGTCAGAGCGCATCATTGGCACAACACTACCTCCCTTCAAAGACATTTACACTGGCCGTTTACACATCCGAAGCACACGGACAGAAAGCGGCTGTCACAGGCATGTGAGTACTAAACTAAGTTCTCATTCACACACAAGTTTACGCTAAAAACACACGAGTTACAAAAACAGCCGGTTATGTCTGTGAAGGTAAACAGCTGGGAAATAAATCACAGCCAAAGACAGAACAGTTAGCACAGTTAGCTCAAACTTTCGCCATGGCATTAGAACTGGTACACCGTTGTTGCTTGCGAAATCACAATGATGGCGCCCTGGGTGGAAACTTACAGATTAAGGGGCGGTAATATTATAATGAGATCCCTTTGCAGCGTCACCAAGGGAGCGAAATCAGACGCTCTCTTTTTTCAGATGCTTGCAGAAAAAGGCTTCCCAAAACAAAGTTACTGAGTTAATCTTTTTCACGTTTCCTTGGTTGGTAGATGCACCGGGGACCTGATTATAGCACTTAAAACCTGGAAAAGTCAGTTTCCTGATATACGTCACCTTTAAATTAGAACATCTTTTTATTTTTTTTTTATTTCAATATTTCATAAGTACTTCTATTATTTTTTGATATGGTAAATAATTTAAAAGTATAATCACACACACAGGCAACTTCATAAAAGATTTTATTTACAGTGTTAATGTCCGTAATGTCCGTATGAAAGAGTAAAGAAATATTTTCATCCCTTATTTAAATATTACAATCAAGAGAACTAATTCCTTTAGAACCACCCCTATTATGTCTAGGCCTATGCAATGAGTAATATACATTTGCACACATACATAAGTGTGTGTAAGGCACAATATTTCTGAAATTTTAAATTTCCATCAAAACTGGAACAATATAATTTATTAAGTCACAAAAACAGGGGAAAAGTATAGTATGCATTAAGTCCACTGATTTACAGCAGGTGGAGCACTCTGTCTCTATCTGTGTGTCTCCACAACTGCTCATCCTGATGCTTATGGAAGGCTGGGAGTCTCAAAACATGAACACAACCACAGTGGGAATCAAACCCTGAATCAGAAATCATAATACCCCGAATTAGCCACAGATAATTAAAACATGACCTCTGATTGACCCAGAAATCATTGTGATCACCCACAGAGACAAACAGTCACAGAGAGAGAGAGAGAGTGAGAGAGAGAGAGAGAGAGAGAGAATTTATAGGCACTTAGTCAGAAACTAATCAGAAAAGGGCTCAGCAGTGCTTTGATATAAGTCCTCAAATCAAAACCCCTCATTCATCTGTGAGTGCATTTTATCAGTGTTTGTTTGTGCTGCTCAGGTCCTAACTTCACTCTGGCTATGAACGTCACCCTCGAAGGCAAGATTGTCATAGTGATGCGACACATCCAACTGCTCCTCTTGCACACCTGCAAACCAATCAGACCAAACAAAGACCAAAATCACTCCATTCAGATCAACAGACTTTGGTTCCAGAAGTATATTTTCACATCATTACAAACCTCAT
>NW_015636532.1:104544-109191 GCF_001515625.1 Sinocyclocheilus rhinocerous
CTCGTCTGTGCAGCCAAACACAGAACAGTTAGCATGCTTTGCTCAAACTTTCATCATGGCATTAGAACTAATACACCGTTGTCGCTTGCGAAATCAAAATGATGGTGCTATGGGTGGAAATGTGCAGATTAAGGGGCGGTAATATTATAATGAGATCCCTTTGCAGCGTCACCAAGGGAGCGAAATCAGACGCTCTCTTTTTTCAGATGCTTGCAGAAAAAGGCTTCCCAAAACAAAGTTACTGAGTTAATCTTTTTCACGTTTCCTTGGTTGGTAGATGCACCGGGGACCTGATTATATCACATTAAACCTGGAAAAGTCAGAGTTTCCTGATATGTCACCTTTAAGTGTTTTTGAATCACTAAAAAGAATCAATAATAAGTGATTAATTCGTTTCAAGTAGCAGACTATACTGAATTGCGCTGTATATTTATTTATTTGTTTTTGGTTTGTTTGATTTTATCATCTGCGGAAGAATACACATTTGATAATAGTTAAGGGAAATTAACTTTAACTTAAAAAAAATAATTTAATAACTGAATAAGTATAATCACACACACAGGCAATTTCATAAAAGATTTTATTTACAGTGTTAATGTCCGTACTATTCGTTTGAAAGAGTAAAGAAATATTTTCATCCCTTATTTAAATATTACAATCAAGAGAACTAATTCCTTTAGAACCACCCCTATTATGTCTAGGCCTATGCAATGAGTAATATACATTTGCACACATACATAAGTGTGTGTAAGGCACAATATTTCTGAAATTTTAAATTTCCATCAAAACTGGAACAATATAATTTATTAAGTCACAAAAACAGGGGAAAAGTATAGTATGCATTAAGTCCACTGATTTACAGCAGGTGGAGCACTCTGTCTCTATCTGTGTGTCTCCACAACTGCTCATCCTGATGCTTATGGAAGGCTGGGAGTCTCAAAACATGAACACAACCACAGTGGGAATCAAACCCTGAATCAGAAATCATAATACCCCGAATTAGCCACAGATAATTAAAACATGACCTCTGATTGACCCAGAAATCATTGTGATCACCCACAGAGACAAACAGTCACAGAGAGAGAGAGAGAGTGAGAGAGAGAGAGAGAGAGAGAGAATTTATAGGCACTTAGTCAGAAACTAATCAGAAAAGGGCTCAGCAGTGCTTTGATATAAGTCCTCAAATCAAAACCCCTCATTCATCTGTGAGTGCATTTTATCAGTGTTTGTTTGTGCTGCTCAGGTCCTAACTTCACTCTGGCTATGAACGTCACCCTCGAAGGCAAGATTGTCATAGTGATGCGACACATCCAACTGCTCCTCTTGCACACCTGCAAACCAATCAGACAAAACAAAGACCAAAATCACTCCATTCAGATCAATAGACTTTGGTTCCAGAAGTATATTTTCACATCATTACAAACCTCATTGAAAGTACACTGTGAACTTCATCCAACCAAAAATGCCAGGGAAGCATTAAACTAGTATAGACACTGATTAGGCATATAAGTGATTAAACATAGACTTATTTCAAAATAATAAATTATACAGCATAAAAACAATTTAACGGCCAACTCTGCATTATTTGTGGTAGCTTGCATTTTTGTCTTATTTATGCAAAAAGACTTAATCCTGAGAGGGGGAACAACAGTATTGCTAATCAAAATCGGAGTCAAAACAAATGTCTTATGTCTTGCCTCTGTATTGTAGTGAATTTCACAGTAAAGTGAATTTATAATAAAATTTATTTTAGTAAATAATATTATGTATATTTCAACAGTAGATTAAATTTAAATAAGTACAATATTTTACTAGATATTGACTTTTTAATATTTCGAGTGAATGCAATCACTGTTCACACTTTTAGAAAACAAAAAATAAAAAAAACTGTAATAACGTGAAATGTTAAATTTAAAATGGACAGTGTCACTAAATATGCTTACTGTACTGATTCAGTGATAGTGAACAAGCTGTTTAACATGCAGTATTTCTGCATTTTCAGCAAAGTATACCTGTATATTTCTATGCTGGTGTCACGTTTGCCTTGTGCATGAGGGACCAGGACCACAATTTCAGTAACTTACTTACACGTACTTACACGGTCCCTAACACTAATTACTTGAGTACATCATGATTATTGGTGGTTATCACTGCAAAACAACACACTAATCTTGCAAATATCACCATAATGTTTAAGAAAAGCTGCAGGAAATTCAATTTTGGGCCACAAAAAAAAAAAAAATCTGGTGGAACTGATATATAGTTTTCGACCAGTGTGTCCTGTTATTCACACCCACAACTAACATGTATATGTAAATGAATGTTTATATGACTCTGTTAACATTAATGTGTGACATTCAGCACAGATACTCTGCCTTCCTGTAAATTTGTATGTGAAAGGGTTAGTATAATCACAGCAAGTTGGGAGTGAGTTCCAAAATATTGTGAGAAATGTGATTGTGTGCGTTTTTTTATGGTTTTTACCATTTTGTGAGGCTTCAGCAGAACCGAGGTGTTCGTTTCCGTGCATGGATGCATATCCAGAGGATGCTGTCTCACTGTTTGTGTGTGACACTGTCTCACTCTGCAGGTCCTCAGAGGTAGAAAAAGATCTGAAATCAGGCACTGAAATCTGTGGCTGCTCCTCAACATCCATCTACAAGAGAGAGAGAAATTCAGAAAAGAACATGTCAGCAAACATTGGGCCAAATTTGTGTGTGCACTGATTGAATGTTCAAAACTGAAAACTAGACATTTCCTCCAATTATACACTTGGACCTGAAGGGGGAATGAATAATACACACTGCCAAAGGAGGAAGAACAAACTGAGCTAATTCTCCTACTTTCTGTATATGCAAGGCATGGTGACTAAGCAGCAGTCCAGTTTCTGTGAGAGCAATCTTTATAACAACAAGTGAGAGAGGATCCACCTAATCTCCAGTTACTGTAATCAAGGTTCATGACAGGACGTTAGGACATTAGGACACCATCAGGCGCAGTTATTTACTAACACCACTTTTTCATGAACACTCTTTACAACAGGTAAGCTGCTTGTGTCAGCTCGGGTCAAGGAGAATCTTTGGAACAGAAAGAACAAAGGTGAGCTCCCAAGGTGCAAGAAGCACAATGGGAGATGCTCCGGTGTTCAGAACAATCCATCCCTTGGGTATCAACCCAATCTTACCAGTATACTGTCAGCCAATGTTCAGTCCTACGAGAACAAACTGGCTTATATAAGGGCTGGGATTAAAATACCAACAGCACATTAGATACGGCAACAAATTCTGCCTGACTGACAGATGAAATAGTCAATCTCTGCTCACTGCAAACGTAGAACAGCTAAAAGAAGTAAAAAAAATTGGATTTATGGATAACACTAGCAAGAAAGCTAGCTGCAATACATGCATTTAAGAGTCAGCACACTGTACTTTTTCACATCTTTGCTTGTGGAAGTTAAGGATGGGCCCACAGGTAACCCTGTCGAATGCATCCTGTCAGGCTGTGCTTCTGTCTGGAATGGGAGCAGGATCAAAGAGACTTATAAAGGACAGTACGGGCAACAGAATGTAACACCATAGGTGTGCTGCCCAATCTGTCAGATATTTTCACCAAGGTGAGCAGGACTAAGCATCCCAGTTATGTCCCGCTGCAGCAGAGAGGCAAATACCACCATAGCCTAGACATTAAGAGTAGCAATGTTTTTGTAATAAGTCAATACTACACAATGATATTATTTATTTTTTATTTATTTTATATACAGTTAGGTCCATATATATATTTGGACACAGGCCCAATTTGTATTATTTTAGCTGTTGACCAAAACATATTCAAGTTACATTTATATAATTAATATGGGCTTAAAGTGCACACTCTGAGCTTTAATTTGAGGGTAATTGGAGGAAAGGTTAAGGAATTACAGCGCTTTAATATGTACCTCCCCCTTTTTTCAAGGGATCATAAGTAATTGGACAGTTGACTCAAAAGCCATTTCATGGACAGATGTAGGCTATTCCTTCATTGGCTGCCCGCAGATGCGCCTACCTATAAATCGGCCTAATTTGCAGCACAATTGGCCGATGCCGATTAATTCAAAAATGCCAAAAATCGGTCGACCTCTATTCATAGTACAAATGGACAATGACCCAAAACATACAGCAAAAACACCCCAGGAGTTTTTGAAGGTAAAAAAGTTACAATTACATAATATTTCTACTTCAATTCGTTTTTTTTTTTTTAAATATATAAACATTTAAATGGTGGTTGTCATAAAAAATATAAATTAAACATCGAAGAACAGTGAAAATTATAATGAATATATTATATGGTGCATATTTAGCAACATACCCCTCTCTACAGTTTATTTTTCTATTTGACTAATGAGTTTATGGTCACCGAATAACGTTATGTTTTTTCTGAGGTAAATGTGACGTTACGTGACAGTAAGTACGTTTACATGGACAACAACAATCCAATTTTAACACGATTAAGACAATACTCTGATTAAGAATCTACCATGTAAACAGAGATTTTTGATTACCTTAATCCGGCTAAAGTCATATTCGAAGTAAACAGAAGACATGTGGAGTATTCCTATTTTAGTCGCATTACTGAAGTGCAGTATAGACATGTAAACACCTTAATCACATT
>NW_015636532.1:112809-113731 GCF_001515625.1 Sinocyclocheilus rhinocerous
ATAGACATGTAAACACCTTAATCACATTATTACCGTCATGTAGGACTTTTCGCCGCATTTTGCGACAGGATACACACACAGCATTGGTCAACCGTTTGACGGCAAATAAAGAGCTTCAACACCGCCGTCGTCTGCACGTACAAATTATTAACAGCACTTGAAGCTTTCATAAAATTAAAAATGAAACACCCAAAACTGTACATGGTATCATCACGAAGACGAACTATATGTTTATACGTGAAATTACGGAGGGGACGTCGGATGGTGTCACGTGGGGACGTAATGACGTGTGCCATTAATCGAACTATGTACTATAACATGTAAAACGGGAACATGAAAGGAATATTCTAAAAGCAACTCATGTAAACACCATAATCATATGGTATCATAATCAAATATTGGCTTATTTAGAATATTAAACAGCGCCAAAACGGCATTTATTGTTTGAATACTGCAATATAATGGACAGAAATTGAAATCTAAGACTTTGTTTCATATTAAAAGTACCAAAGCACAATGATTATTGCGATTTATTGGATGGGAGGTGCCCTTCTATGTTCCATCCATTAACTGAAAACAGGCTAGACTCATCGATTCTTTGTTTCGTAAAAATTAGAATAGATTAAAATCGAGATATCTATATTTTTTTACCCAGCCCTATACATTACTGTTAAAAAGTTTGGGCTCAGCAAGATTTTTTTTTTTCAAAAGGCTGCATTAATTTGATTTAAAAAAAAAAAAAATAGTAAAACCCACTACAATTTAAAATAGCTGTTTTCTATTATAGCATAACATGTAATTTATTCCTGTGATGGCAGAGCTGAATTTTGAGCATTATTACTTCAGTGTCACATGATCTTTCTTTAGTTGAAAAGAAATTAAGGTTTTTGAGAAAAACATTCCAGGATTTTTCTCCATATAA
>NW_015636532.1:116400-119899 GCF_001515625.1 Sinocyclocheilus rhinocerous
TTTAAAAAAAAAAAAATAGTAAAACCCACTACAATTTAAAATAGCTGTTTTCTATTATAGCATAACATGTAATTTATTCCTGTGATGGCAGAGCTGAATTTTGAGCATCATTACTTCAGTGTCACATGATCTTTCTTTAGTTGAAAAGAAATTAAGGTTTTGGGTAAAATAAAATTCCAAGATTTTTCTCCATATAGTGGACTTCAACGGGGTTGAAGGTCCAAATTGCAATTTCAGTGCAGCTTCAAACAGCTCTACACGATCCCAGCCAAGGAATAAGGATCTAATCTAATGAAGCGATTGGTCATTTTCTAAAAATAAATAAATAAACAAACATTTTTATACTTAACCACAAATGCTCATCTTGCACTAGCTCTGCGATACGCGTCCACGACTTCACGCATTACACAATCAAGTTGGAAAGGTCACACGTGATGTAGGCGGAAGTACCACCCCAGTGTTTACAAGTGTGGAGAAGGAGGACCATTCAAAAGTTGTTGAATGATACATATTTATATGTCTTTGTATGAGTTTATTGTTTAAAATGGTCCATTCGTGTGTGGATCCTGGAGGTTTAAATCTTTTGAAACAGATTTCTTCCTCTAGGCAAAAAACACCTTTCCAACATGATTATGTAATGCGTTAAGTCATGGACGTTTGTCGCAGAGCTAGTGCAAGTAAAAAAAGTATATACAGCATAGGCGGAGGGTGAACCAACTCCAGGGTAAGGCTAAAAGCAGCCAAATGTATTAAACATCATAAACCTGTCTTTTTAGGCAAGAACCAGACATGGGTGTCATATAGGCTAATAAAACATGTTTAATGGGACTGAATTTGTATTTAACGTGATTACAATTGAATAAAAACATTAGAAATGTATAATTATATAATGTTTCCTTTCCATGGCTATTCAAACAGCGAATAAATTATATAGGCAATAGAAAGTGACATTATCACTAACTTTGATCTATCCTGAGTTTAAGCACTCTCAAAAAACAAAACTACTGTTATAATCACTGAAGCTGTATACAATGTGAAATTAATCTCTTACTTACATTTTACATACATCTGCGCTTTGTTGTTTATGATGAGAGAATTCGCAAGAGTCCGGAATTCAGTCAGCGAACGTGCACGCACTCAACAAAACTAATGAGTTTCAGTGATGACTCAACTGAACGCCTCTGATTGGCCATTGCATTCCTAAGCTCAACAGAATTGTGTGTGATTGGATAAAATGCGCAACACTTTAAAAACACCTAAAATGAAATATGGTGCAATATGATCAGATCTTAATTTAATGCCACAATCGACACTGTCTATTCATTTTCACTTTGTTAGCAACAGACGTAATATATTTAATTTGTTTGTACAGGGGCATTTTTGTCCAATTTAGTGCCATTTTTGCCCCAAGTCCCCCCATGGCCAGGGCAGGGGAAAGCCTTACACACGCTCCGCCTATGATATACAGTAATATTTTTTGCTAGATAAGACCCTTATTCCTCAGGTGGGATCGTGTAGAGCCCTTTGAAGCTGCACTTGAAGTCCACTATATGGAGAAAAATCCTGAAATGTTTTCTTTAAAAACCTTAATTTCTTTTCGACTGAAGAAAGAAAGACATAAACATTTTGGGTGCCGTGGGGGTAAGTAAATTATCAGGAAATTTTTATTCTGGAGTGAACTAAGCCTTTAAATGTTGAACTAAAACAGTTGTACTGCCTAACATCTTGTGGAAACCGTGATCTTTTTTTCAGGATTCCTTGATGAATATAAAGTTCAAAAGAACCACATTTATTTGAAGTAGAAATCTTATGTAACATGAAAATGTCTTCACTATCACTTTTAATCACTTTATTGCATCCCTGCTGAATAAAAGTATTTTTCAACAAAATAAATAAAAAGGCCAAACAACTGAACGGCAGTGTAAATTCTGTCTTGTCATTTTTTCATAATGCATATGTAGTTTCAGGAAAAAGCATTTTACTGCCTTGGTTGAACATGTGACAAACTTTGAGCTGAGGTGTGTCACTGCTTATGGTGCTCTATCTACCTTCACTCATAGCCACAATAAATGATTTCATTTATGTAGGTGACCAAAGACCAAAGAACACCATATCTCTCCCAGCAGCACCCAACATTAGTCAGCACAAACATCAATGAACTTCTGCTCCCTGTCACACTCTGCATGACTCAGAACTCAAATGCTCTATACACATGACTTGCCTCACATGGTACCAAGATTTCACCAAAAAAAAGCTTATGAACATCTGTTCCTCTTTGCCTACCACAAGACGAACAGAGAGAATTTGACTTTGTCTCCTTATCCTTTATAATTAATAATGCATAATGCTCAGTAATGTTATGTTCTTAATTTTTCAATTTCTCAAGAATTTGTATTGCCATGCTAACACTTTAAACTGAAACAGAGGGAAGAGGAAATAGTTACTGTTTGTTTGCATTTCAACTGTTCAGCTTTTATCTTCTTATTGTTTTACTGCGTTAACACTAAGACAGTATCCAAAACCTGAAAAATGACATCTTATCAGGCAGTATCCATTAAGACACTTTTTTTTTTAAATACTACAGATTAATTTGCTAGCTTTATGAAGTGCAACGCTGGACTTCACTCTTAGTGTGAAAACTCACCTCAACTCCAAGGGCTTTAAGAATGTCACACTTGCACATTGGGCAGGTTCTGTGCTCCAGTAGCCATGGCTCTATGCAAGATTTATGGAAGAAATGACTGCAAACACAAAAACACCATACAGCAACATTAAGACCAGAAAGACTGGAAAAAATTCAGATTTATAGTGAAAACAGTGATTGAGGGAGAACAGAACGGAACGGAATGAAAGACAGACATACTTGCATGTGAGAACTGATAGTACATCTCCTGGTTTATACAACTCAATACACACTGCACAGGCATCAGCATCAGGGCCAGTCTCCTGTAAAACAAACACACATGCACAAACCATCAAAACATTGTTCAAACTGACGGTTCTTCACGTTCTTTGTATATCTGCAGTTATCCTGCTGATAACAAGCCATTAAAAATCTTTTGTCTATATATACGACAGTTAAAACATACAATACCGTTCAAAAGTTTGGGATCAGAATGATTTTTTATGTTTTTTAAAGGACTTTCTTATGCTCATCAAGGCTGCATTTATTTGATAAAAAATACAGGAACAATTTTAATATTGTGAAATATTATTACGATGTAAAATAAAATTTTTCTATTTTAATATACATTAAAATCTAATTTATTCCTGTGATGCAAAGTTGAATTTTCAGCATCATTACTCCAGTCTTCAGTGTCACATGATCCTTCAGAAATCATTCTAATATGCTGATTTATTATCAGTGCTGGAAACTGTTGTGCTGCTTATTATTTTTTTGGAAACTGCAATACTTTTTTTCAGGATTCTTTGATGAATAAAAAGTTAAAAAGAAGAGCATTTATTTAAAATAGAAATCTTTTCTAACAATATACACTAC
>NW_015636532.1:122144-128491 GCF_001515625.1 Sinocyclocheilus rhinocerous
CGCTCACGTCCATATTGATAAATTCCAAGTTTTGTGTTGAAACGACCATACGCCCAATTTTCTGTCGTACGGTCATTTCGTAAATGAGGCCCATTGTACGTACATTGTACTGCGCTTTGTTGTTTATGATGAGAGAATTCGCAAGAGTCCGGAATTCAGTCAGCGAACGCGCACGCACTCAACAAAACTAATGAGTTTCAGCGATGACTCAACTGAACGCCTCTGATTGGCCATTGCATTCCTAAGCTCAACAGAATTGTGTGTGATTGGATAAAATGCGCAACACTTTAAAAACACCTAAAATGAAATATGGTGCAATATGATCAGATCTTAATTTAATGACACAATCGACACTGTCTATTCATTTTCACTTTGTTAGCAACAGACATAATATATTAAATTCTTTTGTACAGGGGCATTTTTGTCCAATTTAGTGCCATTTTTGCCCCAAGTCCCCCCATGGCCAGGGCAGGGGAAAGCCTTACACACGCTCCGCCTATGATATACAGTAATATTTTTTGCTAGATAAGACCCTTATTCCTCAGGTGGGATCGTGTAGAGCCCTTTGAAGCTGCACTTGAAGTCCACTATATGGAGAAAAATCCTGAAATGTTTTCTTTAAAAACCTTAATTTCTTTTCGACTGAAGAAAGGAAGACATAAACATTTTGGGTGCCGTGGGGGTAAGTAAATTATCAGGAAATTTTTATTCTGGAGTGAACTAAGCCTTTAAATGTTGAACTAAAACAGTTGTACTGCCTAACATCTTGTGGAAACCGTGATCTTTTTTTCAGGATTCCTTGATGAATATAAAGTTCAAAAGAACCACATTTATTTGAAGTAGAAATCTTATGTAACATGAAAATGTCTTCACTATCACTTTTAATCACTTTATTGCATCCCTGCTGAATAAAAGTATTTTTCAACAAAATAAATAAAAAGGCCAAACAACTGAACTGAACTGTCTTGTCATTTTTTCATAATGCATATGTAGTTTCAGGAAAAAGCATTTTACTGCCTTGGTTGAACATGTGACAAACTTTGAGCTGAGGTGTGTCACTGCTTATGATGCTCTATCTACCTTCACTCATAGCCCAAGTCCCCCCATGGCCAGGGCAGGGGAAAGCCTTACACACGCTCCGCCTATGATATACAGTAATATTTTTTGCTAGATAAGACCCTTATTCCTCAGGTGGGATCGTGTAGAGCCCTTTGAAGCTGCACTTGAAGTCCACTATATGGAGAAAAATCCTGAAATGTTTTCTTTAAAAACCTTAATTTCTTTTCGACTGAAGAAAGGAAGACATAAACATTTTGGGTGCCGTGGGGGTAAGTAAATTATCAGGAAATTTTTATTCTGGAGTGAACTAAGCCTTTAAATGTTGAACTAAAACAGTTGTACTGCCTAACATCTTGTGGAAACCGTGATCTTTTTTTCAGGATTCCTTGATGAATATAAAGTTCAAAAGAACCACATTTATTTGAAGTAGAAATCTTATGTAACATGAAAATGTCTTCACTATCACTTTTAATCACTTTATTGCATCCCTGCTGAATAAAAGTATTTTTCAACAAAATAAATAAAAAGGCCAAACAACTGAACGGCAGTGTAAATTCTGTCTTGTCATTTTTTCATAATGCATATGTAGTTTCAGGAAAAAGCATTTTACTGCCTTGGTTGAACATGTGACAAACTTTGAGCTGAGGTGTGTCACTGCTTATGGTGCTCTATCTACCTTCACTCATAGCCACAATAAATGATTTCATTTATGTAGGTGACCAAAGACCAAAGAACACCATATCTCTCCCAGCAGCACCCAACATTAGTCAGCACAAACATCAATGAACTTCTGCTCCCTGTCACACTCTGCATGACTCAGAACTCAAATGCTCTATACACATGACTTGCCTCACATGGTACCAAGATTTCACCAAAAAAAAGCTTATGAACATCTGTTCCTCTTTGCCTACCACAAGACGAACAGAGAGAATTTGACTTTGTCTCCTTATCCTTTATAATTAATAATGCATAATGCTCAGTAATGTTATGTTCTTAATTTTTCAATTTCTCAAGAATTTGTATTGCCATGCTAACACTTTAAACTGAAACAGAGGGAAGAGGAAATAGTTACTGTTTGTTTGCATTTCAACTGTTCAGCTTTTATCTTCTTATTGTTTTACTGCGTTAACACTAAGACAGTATCCAAAACCTGAAAAATGACATCTTATCAGGCAGTATCCATTAAGACACTTTTTTTTTTAAATACTACAGATTAATTTGCTAGCTTTATGAAGTGCAACGCTGGACTTCACTCTTAGTGTGAAAACTCACCTCAACTCCAAGGGCTTTAAGAATGTCACACTTGCACATTGGGCAGGTTCTGTGCTCCAGTAGCCATGGCTCTATGCAAGATTTATGGAAGAAATGACTGCAAACACAAAAACACCATACAGCAACATTAAGACCAGAAAGACTGGAAAAAATTCAGATTTATAGTGAAAACAGTGATTGAGGGAGAACAGAACGGAACGGAATGAAAGACAGACATACTTGCATGTGAGAACTGATAGTACATCTCCTGGTTTATACAACTCAATACACACTGCACAGGCATCAGCATCAGGGCCAGTCTCCTTTAAAACAAACACACATGCACAAACCATCAAAACATTGTTCAAACTGACGGTTCTTCACGTTCTTTGTATATCTGCAGTTATCCTGCTGATAACAAGCCATTAAAAATCTTTTGTCTATATATACGACAGTTAAAACATACAATACCGTTCAAAAGTTTGGGATCAGAATGATTTTTTATGTTTTTTAAAGGACTTTCTTATGCTCATCAAGGCTGCATTTATTTGATAAAAAATACAGGAACAATTTTAATATTGTGAAATATTATTACGATGTAAAATAAAATTTTTCTATTTTAATATACATTAAGTTAAAAGTTTTTTTGAAAGAAATTAAAACTTTTATTCAGAAAGGGTGTGTTAAAGTGATAAGAAGTGATAGCAAAGATTTATATTGTTAGAAAAGATTTATATTTTGAATAAATGCTGTTCTTTTTAACTTTTTATTCATCAAAGAATCCTGAAAAAAGAATCCACAACTGTAGCCAACATTGATAATTCTAATAATAAATCAGCATATTAGAATGATTTCTGAAGGATCATGTGACACTTTAGACTGGAGTAATGGCTAATGGAAATTTAGCTTTGCATCACAGAAATAAATCATATTTTAAAGTATATTAAAATAGAAACCATTATTTTATATTGTAATAACATTTTGCAAGATTACGTTTTTTTTTTCTGTATTTTTGATCAAATAAATGCAGCCTTGATGAGCATAAGAGACTTCTTTAAAAAACATTACAAGTCTTACTGATCCCAAACTTTTGAACGACAGTATACGTAAAAACACACAGAAAAAACACATAAATATAAATAGAAGCTCATTTTTACATGTGCACAAACAAATGTCTATATTTACATGTGCACAAACAAAATGTTGTGATGTACCTGATCCCCTTGTCTCAGTGTGCGGACCTGCAGCTGGCCAATAGCCTTCTTTGCTTCAGCTTTCAGCTTTTTCTGAAAAAAAGAGAACAGACAAACAGAGCTCAGGATGTGTGCGTGTCTTGGTGTTTTTGGTCTGGTCTCACTGGTTTTTCAAGAAGTGTATGAATATTGTAGAACTGCAACACGAGTATCAACAGAAAGTATATTCAGATGTGTTTGCTCTTCTGTATAAACACCTAGAACATTTAAGATCAGGATTATTAAGTAAATATAAAGGGACATCTACATTTACCTTTTACAAAAAATAAACTTATCCCACACAGAACTATTGCTGACTCGTTCACTCAGTTGATTCGCACATATAGTGGCTGCATTAAGAATGCAGACACTTGAGACACACTTAAAAATGTATGAATGTCAATGCATTAGATAACCAAAAACAAAAAGAAGCTCTAGCTAAACCACATTCACACATACAAAAGAGCTTAATCCAGATTCAACACTTTCACAGTTCAGACAAGAAAAGGAACCTGATTGCTGGTTAGATTTCATAATGAACCACTTCATGAATGCTTATGAAACTGGGGCGAGACTTTCCTCTCTCACTTCTGAAATTCCAAAACAAAAAAAAAAGGATTGTGTAAATTAACACAGGGCAGCAGATACAGAGTTTAAATTAGACATTGTTGTATTGGACCGCACAAAACCTTTAGCAAAGAATGGAAAAGGTTTATATAACAGACATAGACATCCCTTAATCCCATTAACAAATGAATATGGAATAAATAAATAGAAATGAACAGTAAAATCAGAAATTCACCCTGCAGTCAAAACTTGAATGCATCTGGATTTTCAATAAAAAAAAATGTTTTATTTAAATCTAAAGGAGTTAATAATCAACGCTGGAATTCTCTGTGCTACTTTTCTATGTAAACACATGCTAAAGGGACATTTTTGACCATTGTGCTTGCATCTCGCTTTTTATGCACCTCGCACGACACGGTGTTCCAAGCACTCAAAAGAAGTTAAACCTAAAAAATAAAAAGTGTTGTATTTTTTCGCTCATTCCCCTGCCTGCGTTTTTTTTAAAGCAAAAACAAGTTCTGTGTGAATGGCTCTATAGAGTATTTTAGTGCAACTTAATTTTTTATTTAATATTTGAAATTAATATATATAATTTATATAACAAAACATAGAACAATAACAAATCTATATACACACTATAGACCTTAGCCAGGTTAGATGCCATATTGAATTTAACTTGGAAGAAAATGCTGTGAGAGATAAATTTACAGCCGTCAAAATGGCACACACTGTATAAATGTCATAGATCAGGTCATTTTCACAACTCTGAACCTTCAAAACTGTTTTATGGAGGTTGTCTACTGAAAGTTTTCAGAAAGATATTTCGTCAGCTGAACAAGTGGTATGTTGTTCAACAACAGTACAATCTATTGAACACACTGTACTTCTATCCCTCATAGCCTTGTTTTCACTCCTTTCAAAAAATTAAATATGGCACTATTCTGACTAAGGTCTATAGACCAGTTATACCAAACAGCATACACGCATTCATGCAAGACCACACGAAGGTCTTAGTGAGGAAACAAACATCATACTAATGCCCATACTAAACATCAAACAAATGAGACACAATGACAAACTCACTCTAATCAACTGTCTCAGAAGCTATTTGTTTTGTCTGTCAACATGTTGAAGAGATTGACAACTGACTGTTCACCAGCAAAAAGTAGGCCTAAATCTAAAACTCGACAGTCCACCTTCTTTGCACACCTTACAGGCCTTTAAAACTATTTCTTTGGAGCTCTTTTCCATTCAATCAGTGTTATCTGAAAACATACAGTATGGGTCACACAGTGAATATGAAATTCCATGAATATGAATCACAAAATTCTTCTGTTGTGACACTGTCAATGCTAAGTACGTTTAAAGAAGGTAGTCATTTTTATTCCTCACACAAACCTCTAACTAAAGAATTAGATTTTTACTAAATACATTTATACATCTACAACTCATTTTCACTTACTTAAATCTATGTATTTAGCGGATGTAGAAATAAGCGACATTGTAAGCAGTTTATCATAATTATCAATATTTGCAGTTTAAAGTATACAATGGTTAGTACACAAACTAGAGCGGAAGTATAATGCAGAAAAGAAAAACAATGATTTAACTTTATGTTTTATACTACGAGTTATCACAGGAATTACCTTCACGACTGTAAATTATTTAGGCGTTCGCAGAAGAGGCATGTCTTCAGCTGTTTCTTAACGGGGTCATAGGATGCCCATTTTCCACAAGTTGATATGATTCTTTAGGGTCTTAATGAAAAGTCTGTAACATAGTTTGGTTAAAATTTCTCAATGGTAGTGTAAAAAACACCTTTTTTACCCTGTCAAAAACAGCTCTTTTCAGAGCATGCAGATTTGTAGCATTTTCCTTTAAATGTTAATGAGCTCTGCTGACCCCGCCCCTCTCTTCCGAGCCGCTCTCTGAGGGACTGTTTACTTTAGCTGCATTCATCGTGAAACTTGCTAATTAGCACATTATTAGGAAAGGCGATTTGCAAAGATTCATTAAAAAACCTTATACTCACTTCTTCTGTAGGTGAAGCTGGATCACGAATGATTTGAGTGAACATAGACGTATTTAGGTAGATCTGGGGCGCATTCCCTTCAAAAACAAACGTAATCCACTGCGTCTTCAGCGGCTCAGATGTCGGGAGTAAATGACGACTGCTATGTTCATTATTACATCCAACAACAGAAGACCTCAATCGCTTAGGAGTCATTCTTGTCTACA
>NW_015636532.1:129057-137778 GCF_001515625.1 Sinocyclocheilus rhinocerous
GCCTGTCTGTGTGACGTCACACAGACAGGCATCTGAGATCGGCTCGATTTGAGAAAGGGGTAAAGATTTTAGTAGATTAACAAAAAACCACTGGGTGGATTTTTATCATTTTAGGGTGGTTGTGTACACACACTGCCAACACACATTTCAGTTCAAACAACTTGTAAAAGTGCATGTAGCATTATATGACCCCTTTAAAAGTTGTAAAAGTCTCAGATCAGGGAACAGGTAGGCAGTCCGGAGAGGAACAGAGAGGGTGAAGGTTCTAGAAAATGACTTTGTACCTCATTGTGAAGGAAGCACAACTGTCATATTTGCTAGCTGTAAATGGTGGGAGGGAGCATACACTTATAGTGTTCACTTCCAATGGCAGTCCCGATGGCCAACATCAAAGCCTCTGGAGCGACACAAAGAGGAATGTGACACGGACCCTCTGTGGTTGACCGTTTTGTTGAATATCACCTGCAGAGGCTTGTGCTGCCCACATTCTGTACAATTTTAGCAGCTCTGCCGCAGTTAATGATTGCAGACAAAAGTCAATTAAAAAAAAAGCAACAACACGGTGCTCATTCACATGAGTGATGATCGCTACGTTTGAATGTCTCAATGATCAAGGATCTTTTGTGTTGGCGCCGACACCCTCATGGGCAGTGTGCTGACATACATAGTGCTGTTGCGCTTTGGGACGTCCCGAGTTTGAGACCTTTTCTGATCTCATCCCACTGTCTCTCCCCTTCGCTTCCTCTCTACTCACTGTCCTTTCATAATAAAGGCAAAAAAAAGAAATAAAAAAAGCGCCAATGTGTCACAGATGCCCGAAAGATATTTAGCAATTTCTAATTACAATTTCTAGACCTGTCTGCAATCCAAGTTCTGTAGTGTGAAATATGTTTTGACTGGAAATGACATTGGTGATGACAGACAGTTGTATAGTGTGGAACAAAATGTCAATCCAACAACTTTGAAAGGCATGTTGTGTATAGGCAACATTAGTGTGTTAGCTGGAAGTCCGGCCAATGGAGCGTTACAGCAGCATTGCAATGACAAGAGCTCAGATGAGAAGCTGCGCAACACACTCCGAAACGAAGGTCTGATTTTCCTGATGGTACAAAGCAAAACCATGCATTTACCAGGCAATGACTGAAATTTGAGTAGTAAAGCTCAACTGGTCTGAAAGGCCTTTTACTTAGCTTCATTTTATTCTTTTCTTCCCTTTTTCCCTTGAGCAAAATAACAAACCACTGAAACAGGTACTTTTTGAGCACACTAATTTCTTTTGGCTTTCGTATGATTAAATATTCCGGTACTTTCCTTTGAGAAACAAGATTTTCAGAAACATTCCCAGTATAATTTCATCAGTTGCAACTGAAAAAAAAAATCCAGTCTTTCTCTGTGTGTGGGATAATCTCTGACAACGTAAAGAGAAACAGGTTGTGATTTTAGTTAAACTTTACCCAAAATCAAACATTTCCTTGATACTAAATTTAGGCCTAATACCACCTACACATACAGTGCTGACAGTAGGGCTGAAAAAAAGAATGATCTCAGAACCCAGTAATGTGAAACCAGATCAACCAGTTAGAAGCTAGATATACTGGAATAATGAACAAGCATGCATGGAGTGTCAGACTATGCTTTTGTGGTAAACAAGGTCTTGTAAAATCTCCACTTGTTCACACTGTCAGTATTTGGGTTTTTAAATTCATATTTTTAGTAACACTCCTGTTCATACAATCGCTTTATACACCACATTCTATAGACCTGCCTGATTTTTCTCATCAGCCATGCCAATTGTGAGACCATTTCACATCCCCCTATAAAGGAAAATGCTGTAACTACAATAAAATTGTTGAAGCTATGTTTACTTCATATTGTATTTGAAGTGATTCACTATACATTCAAATGTGGTTGTCACCCTTTGGTTACCATACTAGAACAAAACCTAAGAAATAGTAACTACCATTTGTTTGGGGTCAGTAAGATTTTTAAATGTTTTTAAAAGAAGTCTCATGTTCACCAAGGCTGTATTTATTTGATCAAAAATACAATACAACAACAGTAATACTGTGAAATATTATTACAATTTGTAATAACTGCTGTCCATTTTAATATATTTTAAAATGTAATTTATTCCTGTGATGGAAAAGCTGATTTTTCAGCATCATTACTCCAGGCTGACTTCTAATAGGCTGATTTGGTGCTCAAGAAACATTTCTTAGTATCATAAATGTTGAAGACAGTTTTGCTGCTTAATATTTTTGAGGAAACCGTGATGATTTTTTTGAGCTTCTTAATGAAGAGAAAGCTCAAAAGAACAGTGAAATAAAAATCTTTGTAACATTATAAATGCTGTGCTGTTATTTTGATAAATGAATGCATCCTTGTTGAATAAAAGTATTAAATTTTTTTTTTTTAAATCCTGCTGACCACAAACCTTTGAATAGCAAAGTCTGAGAACCCACTACACTTCCCTAAACAATAATTTACAAAGGTAGCCATAGTTTATGCAAAAAGTTGTTACTTCAATTAACAATTAAAAAACAAAGCATTAATATAGAATCTTCTTCATATAGTGATTATTTTACTAGTCATTCTTATTGACTCACTAGTTTTATTATTTCAGTCTATATGGATGTAGTCTACTGTCTATAAGGAAGTTAATGCAGTTTTATTGCATCGTAATAACCGTATAACCACAATACGGTTAATAACCACAGTATATTAACAGGATTGTTGTTTAAAGCCAATCAAATCAGCTGCCAAATCTTGTGCTGTACCTGTTTGTGGTTCTGCTGTCTGAGGCTGGTCAGTCTCCGCGCGGAGTAAAAGATGAAGTATCCAACAGTCACCGCAGTAACGATGAAGAAGGAGATGGAGACGAAAAACACCGAATAGTGACTCATCCAGGGACCGTGCTGCTTCCCAACCTCTATTGCTATGGAAACGGGCACGCCCTTCTCTAGCAGCTGGACCAGCTCCATCCCACGGAAGTTGCCAATCATTACTGCAACGATGCTCGTGCCTAGAAACACACAGAGATGAGAGAATACTGAAAACACAAGCAGCACGCCTGCGCAAAAGCAAAGCACACCGTAGCACTTGGCAACCTGCTGGTTGAGAAGGAAAGACAGAGTGGAAACTTCAACAAACATGCAACATCAAACGCGTTTACTAACACATACCCAAATAAAATACATTTTAAATTAAGGGAGAGGAAATTAAGCAAACTTGTGTCATGCACGAGACACAGTGGTCAAGGACAGAGTTTGTTTAATGAGATGTGAGCCCTGAATTCTTATATTTTAGACTCCAAAAATGATGGAAAAAAATGACTTGTTTGCATGAGCGTGACAAAAAATATAGATTTAATATAAATCTACCATCTAGAGCTAAAACCATAAAAACACATTTCGTTACTTTAAATAAACATGAACTGAAAGCAAAATCAAATTGATTTGAGCTATTTAACAAGGCAACAATTCTCATTTTCATTTATTTTAACTTTGTGGTAACACTTTATTTTAAGGTGTTCTTGTTACACGTTACATGTACTTATATATATATATATATATATATATATAAAATAAATTATGCATAATTACATGCATGTCACCCTAACCATAGTAAGTACATGTAGTTAATTAATAGTACTTAGTACGTAATGTATAATTACACTGTAACAAGGACACCTTAAAATAAAGTGTAACCCATGAACTAAAATGACTAAATCAAAAAAAATTATAGACTATTTTAAAACAAATAAAAATGACAAAAACACATGACAAAAAAAAACTAAAATTGCAAAGACAACGGAAAATACAAATACAAAATATTAACCAAAACTATGATAATATATCAATGCTACTCGTCTACGTACACACACAACATTTCGTTTTATGACATGACACAACGTGATAAAACACGTTTATTTACAGGTCATCTGAAAATCTTCAGGAAATTGTCATTGCTCAGCGAATTTCTCCTTCTAAGGCTCAGTAAGTGGGGTTGTGCGTTCAAAACCAGATCGCACCAGCTCTAAAATGCGATTCTAGTCCAGTTCTTTTAATATCCTGACAGGCGAGAGCAGAGTTTGCGCTCTTCCGCGTAGAGGAAGTCCTATCAGCCGTCAAGTTTACACAACGTACACAACACAACGCCCGGGTTAGAGTACAACTGGCAACTAATAGAGGCCAAAATTGATGAGAATAATGAGTGACAAGACAACACTTGTATATACACGCATACTAAAATGTTCAGCACCTCATCTGTCGCCCGTTGGGTCACCTACCTGGGTGGGACATCTGAATGACCTGATATTCTGCCCCAAAGTCGTTGAAAATGATAGCAGCTGCAGCTCCGTTCATGGCCGCGACGTTAATTTTATCGGCGAAAGTGCATCCGTTACCGCGCTGGATTAAGGCGATCCAGCTCCTGGAGTCGTTCGGTCGTCGATAAAAGGTGTCATCTTCACAGCCATAGATCGGATCGGCTAAATACACGTTCCCCACTACAGAAGTTTTGGGTGAGTCTTGCCCATACAGCCCCATCTCCTCTCGCGACCAGGTGGTTAGGTTTGTTTCAGGGATTGTGCAGGAAATATTCAGGTATGCAGTGCACAGGTAAGTGCCCTGCGCCAAACGCACACTCGACACCTGGAAAACAGAGGCCACCAGCAGCCACGAAAACACATCCCGACTCGCAAGAAGCCCCATGTTCGGCACACCAGCACTGCACAGCTTGAAATAATTTTGGTTATTAAAGTGCCTCAAAAGTCGTTCCGCAAACTCACGTAATCGATAGCTCCCTACTGAGCGCCTACAGGTGTTATAGTAACGCAACTGAACAGAAACCCTACCTCGCTGAGGTCACTGCGCCCGAAGCCACGCCCACCTCTCTCTTAAAGCAACACACGCTGTTTTTCTCGCTTCACTCGTGCTCTTGCAAAGTGACTGAATTATATGGTTTATTACAGTTTTTTTTAACTGCCTACACACAAAATCTTTACTTGTCACACAGTTTCTGAAACCTGACACTCAAACACCAGAACCACACACCAAATCTGCAAAACCATACGCTAATTCTCTGCCTTTGACTATGTTTTGAATTTCATAAAACACTTTTTTTGCAAAACATAACACACAATTCTCTATGTAACACACAAAAATCTAACAGGAATTAATATTATGGCAAAGGTGTTTGCAAATGTTTGCTTTTGAGATGTGATATTTTGAATGCAGTGCTTCATTTTGCAAGAGATGTGAGGCATTTTGTGTGTGTGCAATTCTTGGATTTGTGTGTAAAGTTTTTTTTTAAAAAGAGGCAAAGTTTTGTAAATGTGTGTAAGCAGTTGAAAACACTGTCATGGATGTAAAAGTACAGAATTTTAAGTTAAAGTACATCAAAAATGTTACCATCTATTGCGAAGGTTATTATAAAAGCCCATTACTGTAGCTGAAAGTTTCTGAAAGGGAGAGCTGACCCAAAAATGAATATTCTGTCAGAATATCTACCATATCACCCTGCAGCCTGGTCGCACAATGAAGCTAAGCAGGGTGGTCAGTACCTGGATGGGAGACCCCCTGGGAAAACTAGGTTGCTGCCGGAAGAGGTGCTAGTGAGGCCAGCAAGGGGTGCTCACCCTGTTTTGGTCCTAGCGCCCCAGTATAGTTATGGGGACACTATACTGTCAACAAGCACCGTCCTTCAGATGAGACGTTAAACCGAGGTCCTTACTCTCTGTAGTCATTAAAAATCCCAGGATGTCTTTCGAAAAGAGTAGAGGTGTGACCTCGGCATCCTGGCCAAAATTTGCCCATTGGCCTCTGACCATCATAGCCTCCTAATCATCCCCATATCTACTGATTGGCTTCATCACTCCATCTCCTCTCCATCAGTAAGCTGGTGAGTGGTGGGTGTTCTGGTGCACTATGGCTGCCGTCGCATCATCCAGGTGGATGCTGCACACTGGTGCTGGTTGACGAGATCCCCCCTCACAATGTAAAGCGCTTTCAGTGCCTAGAAAAGCACTATATAAATGTAAAGAATTATTATTATTTATTATTATTATTAATGTTCAAACTTCTCTTGTGTATATAAAAGTGAATAGATAGGCAGGTGACCTCATATAACTTTAAAAACTTGGAATACAGTACATGACATGTATATGGACTACTTTTATAATACTTTCATGTTGATATGCTGATGCATGATTCATGCTATAAATCGTTTTTTGTCATTTTTGGAACTTGAAAGCCCCTTGTTCAAATCCAATTTCATGATGGCTGGGAAAAGTGTGAACATTCTTCAGAACTTCCCCTTTTGTAACCAACTAAAAGGTTTGGAATTACAGTGGTGGCGGGAAAATTATGATTATATAAATTATACAATTATATTTTTTGGTCAACTTTCTATTAAAGGAAAAGTTACCATATCAGTATTTAAAGTAAATTTCATTGGCTGATTAAATAAAATGAAACTTAAACTTATGTGAGCATGATTAAAGTGTTAAGTGGTTTCCTAAATATTTTGCTTTGTGAAATGTCAATATAGAAAAATAATACATTAACTTATACATTAAACTGTTAAATCTTAACACATAATCGTGATTAATTTACATGTTTTTTTTTTCAGTTCCCTTTTATAAAATTTTGCAAGTTGGCTAGAAATCAGGATTACTTTTTGAAAAATTCTAAAGTAGGCTATTATCATTATTTTACCTGAAAAGTCTAACGTTTGCCAGCAGCAAATGGACAGATAATTATTAAATAGTTAATTATCTGCTAACTACCAGATGGCTGTGCCAGTCACAGTATTCTTACAATTGTCCTTCACAGAAATAGAAATTATTACCATTTGCAATAGAAAAGTACTCATGCAATTACCATAAACAATCGGATACATATAGAAAAGGCAACGATTATTTATTTTAAAGGGGTCATATGATGCGATTTCAATTTTTCCTTTCTCTTTGGAGTGTTACAAGCTCTTGGTGCATAAAGAAGATCTGTAAAGTTGCAAAGACTAAAGTCTCAAATCCAAAGAGATATTCTTTATAAAAGTTCAGAGTCGGCCACACCTACCTAAAATGGAGCATCAAACAACATTTCATATGTGAAATTAAATGTAACATTTCTAATTTGCTTTATGCTATTTTCCGCTTTGAATGAAAAGTAGCCTATGTAGTTACCGAGAGATGTGTTGAAGCAGAAATTTCACTTGGGCTATATTTAGTTAACTCCGCAGTATTTTAGTTGAAAGACGCCCTCTCCTGCTAGACTTTGGGAAATATCAGTCTTGTTGACTGCTCTCGACATGTTAGTGTCGAGACAAACTTCTTTTTTAGTGTAGAAACAAACTAACATTCTGTTTATTTTTAATAGTTTTTAACATTTTGTCTTAGTATCTGACATACAATTAGTAGTATTCTAAATACAAAACAACCAATCAAGATAAGGTATATATGCTATAGCCTAGTTTTACCTTTAAAAATACGAAAATCAATGTGGTGTCCATTGAGGGAAAAATTCAGTAACCAGCTTTTTTTTTAAAGGCTGAGATTCAGGCCAACAAGCTTAATAATAAAATCAATGCGCAAATGCGTAAATCCAGGAAATGCAGGATAAAAAATATGCTACAAGGCAGGTGTTATGGGTTTGCCTGCAGTTCCACCTGATCACCAGTTGTGGGCACCTTCCCCTCAGTTCTGACACTACAGTGTTCATTGTTCCCACTTATAATGTTTCTGGCTTTTCGCAGTAAAAGTTTCAAGCCGTTTACTATTGTGCTAGTAATTTGAATGTCAAAATCAAATTCATATCAGAATTTATATTAGAATGTTTTATCAGAATGTTCTAATTATGGTTTCCACTTTAAAGTTAGCCACTTTTGGCATTTCTTATGGATCACTGGCCTACTATATTGTTCGTATAACTCAGCGGTGTGGAACCCATGGCTCTCGAGCCACACCTGGCTCTTTGACAAAAATCATGTGGTTCTCACCAAAATAGACACATCACTAGAATTCAGCTTTCTGCAGATTGAAAAAAACAGACAATTACAACTCCTGCACAGCCTACCGAAGTTAATGAAAAGTTTAAAATAATATTTGTTAGTTATACCGGTCAAAGTGCGTGTTCCAGTGCTTTTTGCGAGTTTTACGACAGCAATCAACGAAATATTTTTAGAACAGCAGCGAAAATTTAAAAGTAGGATATAAAAAGTGACTGGACTGAAACGTATCCTTTTGTTTTGAGTGGTGCTCTGCCAAGACACATTTCCAAACATTTAACCTTTCGCTTTTGCCACCTTTTATGTCATATAATGTGTCGTATTTGTATGCACGTAAACAGCTGTCGTTGTAACTTTAACAGCGCCTGTAACTGCAGGAAGGAAAGGTAAGTTCAATGCCGGCGGTCGAGTTAAAGGGATAGTTCACCCAAAAAGGAAAATTTGATGTTTATCTGCTTACCCCCAGGGTATCCAAGATGTAGGTGACTTTGTTTCTTCAGTAGAACACAAACGAAGATTTTTAACTCAAACCGTTGCAGTCTGTCAGTCTTATAATGGAAGTGAATGGAAATCACGGCTTTGAGAGTCAAAAAAACATACACAAACAAAACCAAATTAAACCCTGCGGCTCGTGACGACACATTGATGTCCTAAGACACGAAACGATCGGTTTGTGCCAGAAACCGAACAGTATTTATATAATTTTTTACCTCT
>NW_015636532.1:141264-144713 GCF_001515625.1 Sinocyclocheilus rhinocerous
CAGGGTTTAATTTGGTTTTGTTTGTGTGTGTTTTTTTTTTACTCTCAAAGCCGTGATTCCCATTCACTTCCATTATAAGACTGTCAGACTGCAACAGTTTGAGTTAAAAATCTTTGTTTGTGTTCTACTGAAGAAACAAAGTCACATCTTGGATGCCCTGGGGGTAAGCAGATAAACATCAGATTTTCATTTTTGGGGGAACTATCCCTTTAAGTTTCTTCATGAAGGTTCGCTCTGCCAGTTTGCCAGATTTTCATGTCCGCGGTTTGAAGCGCCCCCGGAATGCGGTTTTTACCGAGGGACCCCTCGAAACGCGGTTAGTTAGGGGTAGTTTTGGGTAGCAGTTGGGAGGGTTTTGTTGTAAAAAACCTGGCAACCCTTTCCGTCAAGCAGGTAATGTTATTATTGCTAACATAGTGACTCATCGAATAATACATTGGCATCATCTGTATTAAAGAGAAAATAATTACTTCATCCAATGTTAAAGTGAATAAAATAGCCTTGGAGTTCCACAACTATTGACTTTGTTCTCTCTCAACAGACTCGTGTGTGTAGGTGATGTAAAAGAGGAAAGCAGGCATTTGGACCAAGTGAGGCAAGGGAGGGGAGACTCAAAATGTTTCTAAACTTAAAACGCATTTTTGCCCCGTTTGTGTTGTTTTACTACTTACACAATTATTTAAAGTATAAAACATTATTTACAATTCACAGACTGGGTTTTAATCATATTTTTAGGGGGAACAACCCTCAGCCCCCCACACACCCCTCCCCCCCGGGATTTCTGCCTATGCCAAAAGTCAATTATATTCAAAACAAAGAAGCAAAGGCATAGTTTGATGACGCCGTGACTGAGTGTGACAGATTCATGGGAGTTATTGTCTTCTTCATCCAGAAATTGTCTTCTTCATCTTCAATCAGAAATCATGTTTAGGGATGAGCATAGGCAGAAATTTGACTGCATTAGCATGGTTAACTTTCTTGTCTTTTAGCACTTTTAATGCATACAGGTGTACAAGAGGCTGATTGCCCAAGCATGCATTACAACAACAGAACAACACACACAAAACATTTTTATTTGGATAGCACTTCTCACAGTCAATGTTGTTTTAAAGTGGAATACCATTCCTTAATGTCCTAAGCAAGCCAAATGCAAAATAAATAGATTAATAATAACAATTTACGCCACAATGCAGTTGAATCCTTAATTCCGATTAGACAGTAGTTGTAATAGACAGTAGTTCCTTGACCAAACTACAGTTCCATATAATTTTTCCAAATTACTACTTGCTACATGGTCAGAGGAGAGCAAATGTTTGTAGAAAATCTTGCTGAACAACTTTTATAATTGTGTCTAATTCTGGATAAGCCGGATCTATATTTAAATTATGGTTTAAAAGACGCCTGTACAAACTGAAGTACAGGTGTGCAAATAGGAGGATTGAATTGAAGGAGTGGCAGGTTGCAATACAGTTTCAGGACTACAGTGCACACCAGATATTGTGATAGATTTAAAATATTTTCCTGCAAACATTACAAACGCAACACATGTGAAACAGCATAAGACAAAGGCAAAATTACAGCTTGTGGGATATTCAGTAAATTGGATGTTTTGAATACTGTTTTTGATCTAATTCGAATCATGTATTATCATTAGTTTTATTATGTTTAAAGTTTTCTCAAATGTACCATAATTATATAAGAAGTAGCTACATTTTTAATACATTCATGGCTAAAGAAATACATTATTACAAGTGTTACTGTTTGGGTTTATTATAAAAGTAGTGTGTGTTTTCGGTATTTTGAGGTAAATGCATAATAAGCATAACACATTTAATGAATTTTATGCTTAAAACAAGTAAACAAATTCTCCAAACAGAGAGAAAACACATTTTAATTGATGTCAAGAAACAGGTCTTATTTTCATACCATTTGCTTTTCAGGTAAATTAATGTTGTTTTAACGTTGTTAAACTAGTTTTTTTTTTTTTTTAACTAGAAAAAGACAGAGAAGATACCGAAATCCTAAAAACAGGATTTGACATTCATGATCCATAATCAAAACTGTACAATGTCTTTCAGTTAGATGTCTCTGTGGAAACATAACTCACTTGAATCATGTTTTTTAATCAAATTTGCAATCTACAAACTTTTTTTTTTCAAGAACAAAGGCTGTTAAAACCAGTTTGATCCAAAACTAACGAATACGAAATTTTTTTTTTCTTGTGAAACTCAACATGTTGATGTGGATATAAACTTTAACAAAAGTGCTACAAGTTTGGACGAACTTCAGCATTGTTTTTAGCAACATGAGAGAGGCGAATTATTTTCACTTGGCCTGAACTCATACTAATGTCCCGCCACAGATATTCAGGTGAAAGCAGTTTACTGGGTTTGTTATAAAGGAAATACTTGTTCAAGTGAGACTCCTCGTGCCATATCGCCTCAATGGAGTTTGCAATATCAATGTTCATCTGCTCCCGGCAGGTTTTGGTGAGATGATGTACGTCTTTCAATGAGCCGCCAAATGCAGCGCCAGTAAAATAATAATCACCCTCTCCATCTGGAATGTATGCTTGAGACTCTGGTCTACGCTCATATGTGAATATGAACCTTGGAACATTAAAGAACCAAGGATGTATCACACCTACCAGACGACCCAAAGACTCCACACCCCAACGACCATAGAACTTTGTATCTACGTCAAGGCAGAAAATATAGTTGGCCTCACTGGCCAGTTCATTCTCTATTAGTTTCTCCAGTATTTCCATCCTGCTCATACTGATGTCCTGCCATCTGTTCATACTTGGAACCTTCTTTACTGTCAGGTAACGTTCTTGACCTAGTTTTACATCAGGAACTTCCTCCGCTTGATCTGTAAACAGGTGGTAATGCACTCGAAATCCAACAAAGTAATGCTCCTCATAATTATTATTTTTTTTAATAAATAAATACCTTTATTAAGCAAGGGCAGTATCAAAATAACAGTAACAAACATATACATAACATATAAAAACTTTTTATATCTATATATATTTATCTATATCTTAAATCAGTGGTATACACAAAATATAAACAAAAGACCATTTTATTAGTAAAGTAGCTTGCATGTACAGTAAACACCTTGCCTTAGTAATTTTGTTGCTAGTTATACATTGACAAAATCTAAGGACTTTACAAAATCTTCCAAGAACACTATATTAACATAAAAGTTAATAAAAATAAAAAGAGAAAAATAATACAGAGAGAAAAGTATGTATTTTGAGAGTCTGAGAAGTATGTAACTTTGTTACTTTCCCAAAGCGAAGACAGTGGTCGCTATGGTGATGTTTTGTTGTTTGTAGATCGAGTCAATCACTGTGGAGTCAAAGGTTCCCTCCCAAACAATCGGGGCTAACCATGGTGTCACAGAAGCAACATCTGTCCGACTATAGTAAACACACACACACACAC
>NW_015636532.1:144734-173867 GCF_001515625.1 Sinocyclocheilus rhinocerous
ATATAATTATTATTTTTTTTAATAAATAAATACCTTTATTAAGCAAGGGCAGTATCAAAATAACAGTAACAAACATATACATAACATATAAAAACTTTTTATATCTATATATATTTATCTATATCTTAAATCAGTGGTATACACAAAATATAAACAAAAGACCATTTTATTAGTAAAGTAGCTTGCATGTACAGTAAACACCTTGCCTTAGTAATTTTGTTGCTAGTTATACATTGACAAAATCTAAGGACTTTACAAAATCTTCCAAGAACACTATATTAACATAAAAGTTAATAAAAATAAAAAGAGAAAAATAATACAGAGAGAAAAGTATGTATTTTGAGAGTCTGAGAAGTATGTAACTTTGTTACTTTCCCAAAGCGAAGACAGTGGTCGCTATGGTGATGTTTTGTTGTTTGTAGATCGAGTCAATCACTGTGGAGTCAAAGGTTCCCTCCCATACAATCGGGGCTAACCATGGTGTCACAGAAGCAACATCTGTCCGACTATAGTAAACACACACACACACACACGTAATAATCATTCACTGATTGCAATTAAACATTGGGGTTTCTATGTAAGCATGTGTACACTGTGAATAATTTCCATAAGCAGCATATATTTTCAACAAACTGCATTCTTCAATTACCGTATGTCAGGGTATACAACAGTGAATTCTGTTTTAAAAGCACCTTATATGTGTGTGCATGAGCTTATGTGTACGTTAAAGAGAATAAATGTATGTGTGTATGCATTATACAAGTACTTACCCCAGGTTACCTGTTAGATGATTTCTGCAAACCAAAACACAATTATGAATGGTTATTACATAACTCAACAGACCTCCTCACAGAACGTTTACATGTTTCGCTGTAATCGAACTACAACAGCAGGGTTTAGCATAGTCAAACAACAGTCTCCATCCATATGTCAGATGTTATGCTTAATAATGAAATTTGGAAGGATTACATGTCACGCATCACCAGTATATCAGAGCATACGCACAGTTTGTATAAATGCTGGGCGAGGCTGAGCTACAATTGTGTTTTTCGCCTGTCTGTAGGGTTGCCAACTGCGTGAGACACACCCCAGCAAGCAATAGCCGTCATTTCAACGTCTCGGTTAAGTATAGACCCGATATAGTCCGGCTATGTGTAACCCACTTCTAGCCCAAATAACCTTGAAAAGTTGTATGTATGGATTGCCATTTTGTTGTCTATTAGACGTATATATGTAGTCGTTTAATAGCGGTTTAATTGATGACTAGTCTATTCTTGGGCTATGATTAGACGTCTATTAGATTTTCACTGACAGCCCAAATTTAGCCTCGTTTTAGCCTAGGCGTCTAGGCTATATATAGACGTCTTTTAAACGCAAAATTGCTTGCTGGGACTCTTTCAGGCTCTGTCTCACGCTCCTTATGCTGACGCTGCCCATGTAAATCTCACGCCAAATTGGCAACCCTGCTTGTTATATGAAACAAAGTCTCAGCTTTCAAATTTTGTAAGTTTTAATACGAAATTCAGACAATAAATACAGTTTTGGCGCACTTAATGTGGCGCAATTCGTTGTAGCGCCTCAGTTAAAGCCAGAGCCATTGAAAAACAGAGTTTTTGATCTCGCCGGCGTTCAATAGTTCTAAACAAACCAGCGCTGTCAATATATTTATTTGGGTTTAAGCAGGATAGACGACAACAGCTTCACTACACAGGTCTTTGCAGCAACTTTTGGTAAACATTACAGCATATTATCATGCATTGATAAAAAAAAAAAAGTGTCTCACACGGCTTGCGCTCACTGTTGTAAACCGAAGCAGTTCCGGGGGAGTGACGTATGATGACGCAGGTGACGCACGCGGAAAAGCAGGGGAGAGATCAAAACAAAACAATGGTCAAGAATTAGAAGTACAAAATGAGGATTTGCAAAGAAGAATGTCGGAGGATTTCAATATAAGCCAAGAAGAGACTGGTTTTCCTTTGCTAAAGTAAGGAAACTTTGCTTCCTTTGCTCCTGTTAACAAACATTGGTTTTCACGAGACTCACCAGCGCATGCGCAACGCTGACCTCATACGTCATCCTCCCGGAGCTGCTTCCGTGTACAACTGTTGGCGCAAGATACATTAAAGTGATTATTACGTTTTTTTAATATGGATATTTTTCTTACAAAAACGCATCGATTCGTTACAGGAGGCCTTTGTTCACCCCCCGGAGCCGTGTGAGACACTTTTTTATGGATGGGCGATTTTTATTTAAGTTCTTTTTGACTGATGCATGCAACACCCGCTGAGTGGCATGAAACAGCTTGAAAAGTCAAAGACAATTTTTTATATAACTCCGACTGGATTCGTCTGAAAGAAGAAAGTCATATACACCTAGGATGCCTCGGGGGTGAGTAAAACGCAGCCTAATCTTCATTTTTGGGTGAACTAACCCTTTAACTATGTTTTAGTTAAACAAATGTTCTATATTTTAGTTCAATTATATTTATTTAATATTTTGAGGAGATCTTTTGGTACTAGATACTATTTGTGCAATAATTATGGTCCATTAATGGCCACTTAAAATATTTTTCTAATATTTCTATTACTTATATTACAATTTGTGTAGTATTTAGGTTAAAATAGAATAAATTGTTTTAAATTCCAATGCAAAAAAGCAAATTGGAGTCATTTTGTGGTCGGGAAAAAAATCATTTTCATTTGTAATGCCATGCTTTACCCACTAGGTACCTGTATGGCTCTTTAATAAATATACATGTATCTATTTCTCAAAAGAGTATTGCAGGTCATGCCTGCTTACTTATTTTTAAGTTTTGCATTTGAATAAATATTTAGACGTGATTAAACACTATTTTTTTAAAATCCGAAATTAATAACTTACATCCTTTTTTTTTCATTTTTATTTATACTCGTATAAGTATACACACAAGTGAATATTAATGGATGCAAGCAAATACTGAATTAAGACAAGAAAAGTTTAAAATGATGCTGAAAAAGTCATTCAACTGCATTCAACAAAATATTTTTATCACCTTATATGTACAATATACATATGAATTGATATTGAATCATTGAATCGAGATCAAAATCCCCCCCACCCAAAAAAATCTCACTCCAAGCTGAACTTAAAAGTTGGCAACCCTGCTGTCTGTCTAATAATTGTGGTACACAATAATTGCACTGGTATGATTTCAGTTGGACTTAAGCCTTTAAAGTGTGCATGAATATATCCCCTATCGTATTCTACAACAAAAACAATCAGAGCGCCTTGTTATCACTAGTTTTATTTTGATTTCCCGAGTCCGCTATTAGCAAATAGCCCGCTAGCATCGCCAGCGTGGTTGCCGCTAATCTCGCTTACATTACTAATACTCTATTCACACACATTACCATTGTTTTACTCACTGTTACATGCTTTAATGGCGGATGTGTGTCTACCTTTGAGAGCAGGTGAGGACACGTTCAAGCTGCATTCAGTGCAGCTCGAGCTGGAGGCCGTGGAGAAGCAGATCCGCGACCTGGTGGTGAGGCAGACCCAGCTGAGAGAGCAGAGAGCCGCGCTGGAATCATCCCAGGCTGACGCTCACAAGTCCGAGGTAAGTATACAGCCCGCTGCTAACTCTCCCACCACCTCTACTCCGTGTGTTTCTCTGAGTCACCACTGATAAGCTAACACTAAATATTGTAGAAACTTAATTTGCTGTAAAGTTGCTTTGCAATGATTTGTATCGTGAAAAGCGCTGTACAAATAAACTTGACTTGACTTAAATTGTGACATTTTAATAAACTGCAGCCTCATGAACATGAATAAACATCAGAAAGAATTTTATTTCAACAGCGGAGCGGAACACACCATTATTTTATTATTTTACACTCAGTATTTTGCTGCAAGCCATGCATATAGCGCATTCCTTTAGCTTATTACCGTTACTGTGGCAGCCAACAACAGTACAGCTTAACCCTCCACACATTTTTATATTTAGTTATATTGAAAAAGTTTCAATTCAGTCTATCTTTATCCCGTTTTAACATGGATTTCTAAGGAGACCGGCCGTAGCTGTCGGGCAAGATGGCTGATAGCAGCGGCGGCACATAATATCCGCATTCTGATTGGTCAGATCGCCTGTCTATCAAGCTCCCTGCGAACGGTCAATTTCCTGTTGTTAGCTGACAGGAGTGGTACCCAGTGTCAAGAGTTGGCAAGTCTGGTTTTACCGTGAAATGAGCCTACTTATACACCGTTGACGCGGGTAGTTTTTTTTTGTCCGTGGGTTAAAGCTATCTCCCCAGAATGCTATTTTGATGGAAGGGGCCCCCAACAGAGGGGAAGACCACAGACAAAAACGCAAATGGGTTAATTTTGATTAGCAGACCTGGCAACCCTGCCCTGTGTGGTTTTATGCTGCTGTAGCCCATCTGCTTCAAGGTTTGACGTGTCTAACTTATCACGGGCTATAATGTTCAATGGATTCAACATTAAATCCGAAAAAGCATCTTGAGGTAAGTTGATGTCGATCAACCAGGGCTGCCAACTCTCACACAACTGACACGGTTCTCACACTTTCATGTCTTTAACGCCACTAAATCCTTTTCATTGTGCCATTTTAATAAAAGGAATTATTATTTTAATCTGACTGAAACTGAACGTTTCATGTTCACGTGAACGTGTATGAATATAGTCTATACTTACCCATACCAAATGGAGGTGAATCCCCAGTAAATGAGCCTGTAAGAGAAGACATGAGAATCCTATAAGCAGAGATCTTTTGGAAATGTGTCAACACTCACACACTTTTTTCAGTGTTTAAGTTCAAAATATGTTTTAAATAATTTTAGGTATTTTTCCTCATCAGCAAATGAGGCGCTGAAAATGCTGTTTGTCAACCTCATACAGAAAAGTTGGTCAACTTAACTTTTTGAATGGAAAAAAAAAAGAAACTCTTTGTAACGGTTTCAGTAACGTTTCAGTATTCAGTCAAAAGATCGGACCACAAAATTATCATAAATTATGCTTCAGGCTGGTTCAGCTAATAGAACAGCTCATTTCAACAGGAATTCCATTCCAATGTGATGTCTTTAGATTTTGTATGTTTAGCTATATAATATACATAATTTGTGCCTTTAAAGCTTTAAAATCTTTGCCACATTCTATGAATATTCACTCTCAGAAGAAAATGTTTTAAATTTGTACTTTAGGGGTACAACAACTTGTCATACAACCTTCTTTACTCCTAAAGAGTACTAGGTACTATAAGAGTACATAGTATATTACTAAATTTAGCGTACATATTATTAATAAGGTACTAATATGCACTATATATATATATACACATATACATATACACTGAACAAAATTATAAACGCAACACTTTTGTTTCTGTATGTGTGTGTGTGTGTACACAACAGTGGGCATGGAAAATGGCTCAATCCAACATTTGAGTAGAAAAAATTAAATAAAAAAAACATTTGTATCCATTATCCTCCAGGAAACCCATTAAAGCTTTAAAAACTTGCTGCTCGCCTGCCATTTTAAACTGATAGAAAAAGGGTCTCACCAATAAGCACCATTAAAGCTTACATCTTTTACGTAACCACTTGGCTTTTAATACCTGGCTTAGAGAGCATATAGAGCATGTTTGTTGTGTTTGGTTTACACAAGACTGTGTAAGACGTGTCATGTTATTTGTATGCATCCAGGATACATGGAGTAATGGAATACACGTAATGTCCTTACACATTTAAAATAAGAAATATGAGTAACTGCATTTTAAATGGGTGGTCATCAAATAAAGTATACAGTACATCCGAAACGTATTTAAGATTACCTAAATGATTACTCTGCATTTTAATGTCATTTATTTCATTTAATATTCATGTAAACTGTTTGGGAATTTTTAACCAATGAGGCATTTGGTGAGTCTCCAACTCAACTCTGAAAATAAATAAATAAAAATATGGGCAGCCTGTTCAATTAGCAACCTTCTGAGTGCACAAGCTAGTCAGGACTAACAAAACTGCAGGGGGAATCAGAAAGCCATGCGCGTGATTTTTGCCATGGAAATACAAAGACAGTTTTATATCTAACTTGTATCAGCTTCAAAGGATTCGACATGTAATGTGAAAAAGCCTCTTGAGGTAAGTTGATCTCTCATGGAATTTACGTGCTCTCACGTGAGAACATTTTTTCACACAGAGCCAGTGACATTTGTGTATATAAGCTCTTGGTTTTGTTTTTTTAATATATATATTTATAACAAATGGCAACATCAGAAAAGGAAGAAGAGTGCTGTTTCCTGAAAATCAGCATGACTGTAAATGAACCCCTGCCTTAAGGATTCTAAATAATTAGATCAGGTGTTCTCAGTCCTGAATGGCCACTGTCTTTCAGAGTTTAGCTCCAACCTGCCTCAACACACCTGCCTGTAAGTTTGTAGTATGCCAAGAAAATGGATTAGCTGGTTCCAGCATGTTTAATCGTGGTGGACTTGGAGCTAAACTCTACAGAACAGTGAGCAGGATTGGACACTCCTGACTTAATTAACCTATTTAAGTAATTAATTTAAAATGTGTTACATTCTGTAACCTTCCCAACCCTGTTTATATGCCTACATACATTGAGTTGCTGCCATGTGATTAGCTGATTACATAAAGCGACATTGGCAGCATTTATATCAATACATAAACAGATTAACAACCGATATTCACTTAACATTCCAATTCCAAACGTGTAAGTAAATCAGCTACATATTTTTAAAAAGTTTATACATACCCACTCAGTGACAAGCCAACAAACATTCCAAGAAGGAAGAAATGAAAAATCTGACGGAATCGCATTATTGTAATATCAGCTTGGTCTTGTGACCGTACTCACTTGGTGGACTGAACTGGAAAAAGAGAGTGAAATATTGGGCATGAAGAGATTTGCGGAAGAGATTTGAAAGTCAAACACATCCTGACAAGGGTGGGGCCTTACATTAAGGTACAACCATAAAAACAGCCCAACAGCCAATGACTGATCCTCATCCTTCAGCACACAAGAGTAGTCTAACTGGCTTTTAGAAGGAAATTCCACATTGAGTATAAAGCAGGTGCTACACAATGCAGAACTGGTTCTGTGTTAACACCTTGTTTGACAAGCCCATACTCATGTTCAACCACAAACATGTCAACATCAATGAAAATCTAAACTTCTCAGTAAACTGTGAAGATCAGCAAAAGAGTATTCATGAAATTAATTTATAACTAGTAGCAGTTGATAGATAAAGACTGTTAATTTTACAATAATTTTAGATAACTTCCCCCACAGCCACTCATGACTAGATCTCTCTGTTGCTAAAAAAAACAAAAAAACAATCCCATATAAGTCATAATTAAACATAATTTTTTGAACGAGCAGGGTTCTAGTTTTAATTCCATTTCGGTACGTTTTAAGTCGTATTTTGTGTGGGGGGAGTTAAGTAATTATACTTTGAATAAAAGTGTATTTCGTGCTCTTACAAGGAACAATGTAAAGTTCACCGTTTAGTCACTGTCCTAATGCAAAAACGGCAACAAACGCATTTGTGACAAAGAACGGGTGTAGCCTACATGCATCCTTGCATATAACAATCATTGATCACAGCACATCGTTAAAAATCAGTTTTAGCCACGTATTCCTAACGTTGGGATCTGTCGATAACCGTGAGGAGATGCTGTTTTTCCTACAACAAAGTGTGAGGAACTTACGCGTTATCTTAATCTTTTCGTGTTTGTACAACCATGTGGCAGCCACCTGCAACTTTCAGTGGCTACCTCAAGCGATCTGTCTGAGCACGGTGTGCGAAGACATGTGCGGAACCATGCAAATGAGTACAACGTCGTGAGTTCAAGACAGGGATGATTTTATAACGAGATGTTTTTGCAGTGGTAGTAAGTGCGTGCTCTTTTTGGACTGGGAAGTATAATAGGCCTACAATGAAAATATTATGTTATTTCCCATTTTATGGACCCTTTGAAAAATGTTTTTGTGTGACATTTGCTGTTAGTTTATACATTTGATATGAGCCTATGTCCTAAGATTTCTTTTCTATTAGACTATTTTTTTCCTCTTCAAAAAAAAATAAAGTTTTCCCTTCTTCCAAAACTTTTTTTGTCTTCAAAAACGTTTTTCTCTACAAGAAGCAACACAAGAAAACAGGAATAAGTGAAATATACAAAGAGAAAAATGTATGAGTGTTTGCATCAGTGAAAGTATAATTTCTTAGTATTCAATAGCATACAATCAATGCTCATACTAGTTTTCCCAAATGTTATTTGTTCTGTTTAGTTTTTTTTTGTTTAATTTTGCTGAGTACAGAGTGGTAGAAATAAAAAAAAATGCAAATGGAAAAAAACCAGCAAAATAAAAAACTAACAAAAAACAGTATACATACATTCAGAATTTGACAGTAATATCTAAAAACCCATCAACTTGCAATTTGACCCCATTCGTATTATACACAAAATGTGGTTTAAGAACAAATACATTTTTGTACATTTGCATAGACCTTGTATATTTGAATGAATTATTACCATAGCTTTAGAGATGTACAAATCCCTATGAATCGTTTTATAGGTCATACATTGTTTCAGTGTATACCCAAACATACAAAAAGGCAGGTGCAACCATGTGTGCAAATTACTATGAATATTAATGAGATTACGCCAAAAAGTAAAATCATATTTATGTAGTAGCTAGAAAATACCAATTAAAGTTCACCATTGGTTTTTACTTCAGACCCTGTATCTACTAAACTTCCTCCCTTTAAATAAGAGGTCAAACAAAGGGTTGTCAGTGCTTTCAATACACATTTAAATGGTGTTTTGTTGTATAATAAACTCAAGAGTATTTATAGCATATTGTGAGTGTTTCTTCAAGATCACTTTGGCAGATTTAGTTCCTGATGCCACTTTGTGCTCATAAATATCTGTAAATGTCTCTGATTATCCATTTGTTGGTGGCAGCTGTAGACTTCTATTTTGTCAATATTACCTGTTTACATATTCACAGTGTGGGAGGCCTGCGAGAACACACCATGTCAGTGTAGCTCAATACTGGCAACAGGTGCTACACATTTGGACGCACTTCTGCATTGTTTTTAGCTACATGAGAGAAGCGAACTACTTTTATTTGGACCGCCCCGGCATTGATGTCCCGCCACAGATATTCAGGTGAAAGCAGTTTACTGGGTTTGTTATAAAGGAAATACTTGTTCAAGTGAGACTCCTCGTGCCATATCGCCTCAATGGAGTTTGCAATATCAATTTTCATCTCCGCCCAGCAGGTTTTGGTGAGATGATGTACATCCTCCAGTGAGCCACCAAATGCAGCACCAGTAAAATAATAATCACCCTCTCCAGCTGGAATGTATGCTTGAGACTCTGGTCTACGCTCATATGTGAACTGATCCCTTGGAGCATCAAAGAACCAAGGATGTATCACACCTACCAGACGACCCAAAGACTCCACACCCCAGCGGCTATAGAACTTTGTATCTACGTCAAGGCAGAAAATATAGTCGGCCTCACTGGCCAGTTCATTCTCTATTAGTTTCTCCAGTATTTCCATCCTGCCCATACTGATATCCTGCCATCTGTTCATACTTGGAACCTTTCGAACTGTCAAACTATGGTTTTCACCCATCTTAACTTCAGGAACTTCTTCTGGTAGATCCGTAAACAAGTAGTAATTCACTCGAAATCCAACAAAGTAATGCTGCTCTGCTGACTCCAGAAACTCTTTGAGAAAACGTGTGTATCTAACAAACAGAGAAAACAAATACACAGGGAGATATAATAAATTTATTTATCATTTAATCATTACTGTTTCCAGAAGCAAAGAAAAACAGAGGAGGAGAAACAAATGAGAAATACTGATACAAGATGAGCGGTATCATGCGGAACTCACTTTCCCAAAGCGAAGACTGTGGTCGCTATGGTGAGATTCTGTTGTTTGTAGATAAAGTCGATCAGTGTGGCGTCAAAGGTTCCCTCCCAAATGATTGGGGCTAACCATGATGTTACAGAAGCAACATCTGTCCGACTTCATCAAAACACAAACAGCGTTGTAATCATTCTATTCATGAGTATAAATGGGCTATTACAGGTTGATGCTAAAAACATAATACTCACCTTACCAGCGCACTGGGCTGGTTGTACAAAAGCCTGCAATACACATGAATAAGCAGAAAGAACAACAGTCATTTTATTGGTACATACAGAGTTAATACAAATTTTAAACATGGGTTTCCCAGTTTATCTATTTCCATCTCTCACTAGTCATCTGATCAGAACAATAAAAATAACCATGAACCAAGAATGTTTTTGTCTTATGTCATTAAGGATCAACTTTAAAAAGTCTCTTTTAAGAAGATGAAGTTTTACATACCCCAGCGATGAGCGCAATCCAAAGTTCTTAAGCTTCCCCTTTGCCCTGATAATAACAGAGTCAAACTCTTACTCATCTGAATGTAATCATATGGTGTGAGTGTGTGTGTTTTAAGTTGATGTGTATAAGCATGTACAGTATGTACGCTCTCAGAAATAATGCAAAAATTGTACCTTGTTACATGAGCATTTTTTGTGCATGTGTTAAAGTGAGGTGTTTATGTATATGCATTACATTACTTACTTGGTGATGACTTTTTCTATTATCTGCGGTTTGCAACTTAAAACAGTAAAAAACAAATGAATAAATGTCAGCAATGCAAACTTCCCAAATCAAGAGAATAACACCAAGACAAACACGGTTCAGATGTTGTGTAACTGCACTAAACTCACCTGTTCTGGTTGGTGTTCAGGTAAATGAGCCTGTGAAGAAAGACATATAACTTCATGAGGAGCGATCTTTGTAAAGATGTGTGACTGTTTGGTTTTCTCAGAGATCACATTTAAGTTTTATTTCTCATGTTTGTCATGTACACAGAAAATGCAGCATAATGAATTGCGTGATTACACATCTTGTACATCTTGACAATAAAATTAAAATGTACGCAGTTTTAAAAGGGGCCATACAAATGCAGTTTTAGATCTGTATATTATGTTTCTCATTTTGCACCAAAAAAAGGCCAATATATGTAAAAAATTATAATTTCCATCTAATTTTCTCACTCTGTGAAGCACATTTAATTTCAAAACGCTCAGTGCTGTGATTGACTAACTTTTTCCTGTCCACAGTAACACTATCTATCTATCTATCTATCTATATATGGTAACACTTTCAATATATTAGTGAAAAAAAAATATATATATATTAAAAATATATTTCGATATATATTTCAATCATGACAACTCTCTGAAGATTTTAGCATGGTAATGGTTATGACAATGTTAATATATATATATAAAATATATTTTAACTGAAGGTGCTTTTGACTGCGTGAGAAAATGGACGTGTGGCATAAGAACGTGAGAACATTGTCAATTATGTGAGTCTCACGCTGAATGTGTCTCTCTCTACATCCAATGAAAAACTAATTTACAGTTTATAGTCACTTTGAACAAATAAATCATATAAATAATGTTAATAATTAATAAACATTAATGATCATGAAACATTAACATTAGAATATGTAGCTCTGTATTTTAGCTTTGAAATGCTTGCTTCACAACCTGCCACACAAATAAGTGAGGTTCCTGATATCCAGCCTATCAAGACCTGATGCACATTGTGTTGGACACTAAACTTAATAATAATAATAATCCTTTAAGAGATCACTTAATTAACATTGAATATTGTTACTTGATTCTGTTAAGATTATAATAGCTGCAAGTTATATTAAGATTATAATAGGTGCTTCCATTGTCCTCATTTGTAAGTCGCTATGGATAAAAGCATCTGCTAAATGACTAAATGTAAATGTAAGTTGATGAGGCCGGGCAGAGTGCCTGCAGTGCTGCCAACTCTCATACATTCAGCGTGAGACTCGCGTGTCTGACACTGTTCTCACACTCTCATGCCACACGTCCATTTTCTCACGTAGTCAAAAGCACCCTCAGTTATAGGATATTTGGCGAAACATATTTGGTAAAGGCTCCAGTTTGTGTTTGTGCTTTGGAAGGCGTCAAACTTTCTATTTACAACATGTTTTTGTAGCATTAAGCAGTATACAGGTGCATCTCAATAAATTAGAATGTCGTGGAAAAGTTAGTTGAATTACTGAAATAAATAAAAAAACTTTTCCACGACATTCTAATTTATTGACATGCACCTGTAGTCAATCACAGACATGTCTGTTGGTTTCTTGAACTCCTCTGATTGGCCATTCCGTTCAAGTTAGTCCAAATTCACTCACCTCTAATTGCCGGTGATTATATGGAAGCGCTGTATTTTCCCGCTTTCTAAGCTACAGATAATCCATTCAGAATTTGAATCAAAGTTTTGATTTTCGTTCTGTTAATAGGACCAATGGCCACACAGACAGGAGTTTCACAATATTTGCAGCAATTTCTGGTAAATATTGACACATAATGTACATTGATTGTGCATTAACAGTAGCATTAATTACAGTATGATTTTATTCTGGGAAGTGATAAAGTGACAGAATTAATATGTTCTCATACTTGGCAGTCTAATGTGACCGAAGTTTTTATCAATTACATAAATGTGCTATCTTTTAGTTTAGCAACATTTAGTCAAAACTTGAGGACATTTTTGGTACTAAATAATATGTGCAATAATTATGATCCATGAATGACCATTTAAAATATACAGAGTATTTTCTAATATATGTATTAATTTTATTAGGCTACAATTAGTGTAGTATTTAAGGCTAAAACAGAGAAACGTTTTTAAATTCCAATGCAAAGAGCCAATTTAGAGGCATTTGGTGACCGGTAAAATAAAATTAATATGTAATGCTATGGTTAACCACTAGATGCCTGTTTGATGGCTGTTTAATAAATGCATACAGTTCTAGTTTAGTTGCTGAAAAGAGTATTGCTGGTCATAATTGCTTATTTATTTATTTTAGCTTTTGCATTTGAATATATATTTAGACGTTATCAAACACTTGATTTTGATAAGTTTAGATTTTTTAAGTGTTAATTACTCACATACTAATGTTATTTTATGATATCCACATACACAACAAGTGAATATTAATGAATGCAAGCAAATACGGAATATAACCTAAGAAAGAAGTTTAAAATAGTGTTAAAAAACTATAAGGCAGCCAATAGCATTCAGCGAAAAACTTTATTATATAATACATCCAGTGTGGCGTTAGGTAAGTTATTCCTTGAATATGCAGTATTCACAGAAATTCATTTGACCTCCTTCAGGGAGAGAAAAACTGTAGAAAAACTAAAAATGGTTAAATTTGTACCATTTTGTTAAAATTTTGTTAAATTTGTACACACCTCACGCACCGGATGCCTGCACGCGCTTAAAGACAGTTGGACATATGTATTAGAAGTAAAAAATGAAATAAATACTGTTCGGTTTCTGGCACAAACCGATCGTTTCGTGTTTTAGGACATCAGTGTGTCGTCACGAGCCGCAGGGTTTAATTTGGATTTGTCTGTGCATGTTTTTTTTACTCTCATAGATTTTGTTACCATTGCCATGCATTATACGACTGATAGACTGCAACGGTTGGAGTTAAAAATCATCATATGTGTTCTACTGATGAAACAAAGTCACCTACATCTTGGATGCCCTGGGGGTAAGCAGATAAACATTACATTTTCATTTTTGGGTGAAGTATCCCTTTAAGTAATTTGTGGATTAATGCTTATTGGAGACGCGAACCGTTTCAAACGATTCAGTCCGATTTGGTGAACTGGATCAACAGGTTCACTAAGAAGAACCGGTTAAAAATCTAACGATTCGTTCGCGAACCGGACATCACTAGTAGAGCTGTCCGCAATAACCGTCTCCCTTTTTGGACGTTCGGCACGTTCTTTTGGGAAAGTATGATTGAATTTGAAATATTCGATATTCACAATATTTTTTATTTTTACATCGTCGTCAAAATTATTGCGATATTATCGCTAATATTCGATATATCGCCCAGCCCTATTTGCAGTTATCATTTTATGTTAATATGTTGAATTTAGAAAAACCATACCCTGTTGTTATATGTTGTATTAACTGGATGTTTTTAAATAAACACTGACAAAACCTACGTTTTTGAGATGGGCGATATGACAGTATACAGTAATATAAGTGATCACCCGGATTTAGAACAACCTATTTCGTATTTACAGAATGCGTTCACAGGCAAATTTGCTTTAAGTATTTCCCCGGTGTCGAAATCAGGCACATATAAATGTCAGGAAACACAATTCCTGGCTGCATATCAATATCCAATAGCCACTGGATCTTTGATAAGTTGTAAGGAACACTAGGCTATATCGAGTCCAACCACGATTATTATAGTTTTGCATTTTTAAATTCGTTTTATTTTAATAACGTTTTCAAATTTGCAATAAAATGTAGTTTCGTTTTTATTAGTTTCATTAATACTTTTGTTAGTTTTAGTTTAGTTTTTATTTTGTGAACACATTTCTCTTTAGTTTTAATAGGGGGAGCGCTGGGCACAAAGTAACGCGGGGTAAGTTGTAACACACGTGGTTTAAATATTTCCACACATGCTAGCATAACCAGATTTACAGCATTTACTAGTTATTATATCAACATTATATAGAGAAAAAAAGTGCGCCAAAATTCAAAAGTTTTTTGAAGATTTCGCTGAACATTTATTTTACCATAGTAAAATTATATTTCTGGCTTAAGTAAATTTTTCATCTCAGTTTTTATTACTCATTTAAAATGAGACAAATCTGCTATTATTTTAATCTCCAATCTGTTATTTATCAGTTTAAATGATCTGTTAATGCCAGGGGCGGACTTACCCATTAGGCAAAGGTAGGCGACCGCCTTGGTTGTCATGGTAATAAACACCGTAAACAGCAAACGTTCGCGTGTCCGTGCTTAATGCGCATATCCTATATGAAAAGCATTTTAGGGGGCCCTTGACTTTTGGGGGCCCAAGGCAGTCGCCTACCTTTGCCTAATGGGACTTAACCTTAGTGATGCAAACGTCTAGGGACACAAAATTAAAGCATGCTGAGATTGATTAGATGGTAAAAGTATACAAATACACGTCAAAATGAAGCAGTCATGCCTTTTTAAATCTACACAAGTTGCGCTTACATTATATTTAAAACGCACTACTGAATGATAAATGAGTGTTGTGATATTTAATTTAAAAATAAATGTAGCTAATTTCTTTATATATGTCTTTCATCTTATTTAACCATAATCATGATATAACTGTCGTGTCTTGCTCACTTTCCCGCGAACAAACGCGGAACTTATGAAATTCAATAATAATGTCGGAGCCTTAACCTTCGATTTGCATTCGAAAAATCACTGTCAGGAAGTGCGTAAAACAGATCATATCCATCCGGATAGCTAAATGTGTCATTTAGAATATATGGCATAAATTGGAGATTTTTATGTGCTAATGTTATGTCAGTTAATACTCAAACATCATGACTTTCTTAGAGTCTGTTTGTTGCATTTGCAGTGGGTGTCAGGATTATTCAGTTAACGCATCACTGACTGTATTTCCACCCATTACTGTGTTTCAAGACAGCCGGTTAGGTGCATTCATTCATCTGAAGCTATACTCTGTACAAAGTTAAATGGGACCAGTTAAACCAGTATTTTCAATGGCGTTTGTAGCTTAAATCTGCTCCAACACATCTACCAGCAATGTCAATTTTAGGACACATAAATTATTGAGCTTATTTAGGACACATTCTAAACAAATAGTCACATGACAAAAGCTAAGAAAAAGGTTACTAGATTATTAACAATTATACTTTAAACTCTCCTTTTAACCTAGGTGTAAATATTTAAACCGATAATTCAGTATTTAAAAATTCCATATATATATATATATATATATATAAAAATGTTAAGATCACATAATTTAAGAATATGTTTAATAATAATAATGATTGTGTTGCTCATTTTGAACTGACATTTTGGAGTTGCATTTTTAAGGGCATCATGTTTGCATTTCTGTGATGTATGCCCGTATTCATTTGTTCTCTATGAAATAAAAACAATATACACATAAAAATGCTAAATACTTTATCCTGGCCCCATGTCAAGCAGTGGTAATGTTACCAGCTTCTGAAAAATGACTCAGCTGCTTCTACACAATTAAGAGTTTTCATTGTTACTGCATTATTGTCACATCAATTCACAAACCAAACACCTAATCTAATATCTAATATTGCTGAAGAGTAATTACATACCCACACAATACCAGCCCAAAGAATGCAAGAATGATGAGAAAACTCTGACGGAGCACCATTATTCCTGGAATACTTGTGTCCACATTGATGTGAAGTTAAAGACTGAAGCATAAGCGAGAGGAATAAAGCAAGAGACATTTAGATCAAGGAAGGAGGAGTGTGTTGTCACGGTGAGAGGGACATTTCTGAGTCAAATAGACACATTAGGGTGGGGCTCTGCGTTGGGTGAGCACAGCAAATTAAACTCAAAACGCAAAAAAACAAACAATTATACTGCCAAAGCCAGATTGATGAGAACATTATAATAAGCCTGAAACCTTTTAAAGGACTCACAAGGACAGAATTATTAGAACTCCTGTTTACTGTGGTGTATTTGAGCATGTAAAATGTGAAACTCATGAATACTCGTTTGAGATCTGGAACTCATTAGATGTAGTCAACAAAATAAAATAAAAATGTGTGAATTGACTCAGAAATGAACCTTGCTTATGACAGTGAAACCAACCTCTGCTCAAATATCAACAATGGGAAGAAAAAGTTTGGAAACAATAGAGAGAAAAAACATGCCTTAAAAGAATAGAGGAAACAAAACCAGTTACACATGAAACTAAAAACCAGGTTTAACATATGAGAACAAGTAACTTTTTTGAACTCTGACACACCCTTGATATACTTATCTGACCTGTTTGAGGAACACTCTCGCTCCCTTTAGGGGTACAATATCTTGTCAGTGGGGCAGTATCCTTTCACATAAATATAACACATAAATTATTTTGTTTCTTTAGAGCACATTATAAACAAATGGTCACATGACAAACCTGAGAAAATTTTGCTAGATAAAAGAGGTTGACGGTCTACGGTGACCGTGATTTCACCAAGTACAACATGGTCCTGGATCAACATCCTAGTTGATCCTGGAACAACATTCCAATCAACCAATCAGAATTGAGGGATAACTTTTAAGGAAATATCTGTTTTAGGCTTACAATCAGGGTTAGGTGCTTCTACACCCTTGTTAATCAGCTATCATTTCACACTGTTTTTAGGAATAAATTATGGGTAGGGTTAGGTTTAGGGGTAGGGATTGGGTTAAGTCTATATTTTTGGACAGTTATGTTGATCCAGGATCAACAAAAGATGTTGATCCAGTAACATGTCTTACTTGGCAAAATCACGGCGACCTCCTTCTACACTCTTAGAAAAAGGTACTAAACTGCACCATTTCAGAACTAACACGTACCTTTAAGTTTTTAATATGCCCCCTTATGGATAAATATGGTACGATGGTGTACGGTTGAATTGCTTTTATTGCTGGATATTACTGTAGGTCGTTTAATAAATGTTTACTTACAGTAACTTTGGTCATCACTTGTTGACCATTAACATGGAAGCATCATGCTGATATTCATACTCGGCTTCCTCGACCTAATGGTAATGCCCGCCTTGTTTGATTTGATTATACACTACACAGACATTTTGACATTGACGAGAAATTTTTAACAGGGTGGCGAGAGGGATACAGTAAACTCTAGGCAGGCACACAATAACATATACTAGAAAGATGTGGTAACCTGCGATTGTAATTTCAAGGACATATTTGTACTTCATCTAATCCATAAACATGCATGGCTGCTGTTGATATAATTTGTTAGGTTGTTATTGTCAGATTCAATGACATTTTGATTGCATGAAATCAGCACATAATCTAGAAATGTATGTAGCATGTAACAAAACAATTGTAGCAAACAGTGAATGGGTGAAGAAAAGATCATTCTTAATTCAGTTTTTAAAAATTAAAGGTTCAGTTCGCCCAAAAATGAGAATTTTGTCATTAATTACTCACCCTAATGTCATTCCAACCCCGTTAGACCTTTGTTCATCTTCGGAAAACAAATCTGGATATTTTTGACGTAGCTTCATAAAATTAGGTTCAACCACTGATGTCACCACTGATGGCATCTATAATACAGACGGACATGAAATTCAAGTAAAACCACATGGCTCGTGAGTCTTGCTATGAGTTGGTGGTTTTGCAACACCGCACATGTACATGTTTGAAGACATTTATGATTCCCTTTATTCAAAGTTTGATAGCATTGTAAATATGAAAAAAAAAAACACACGGTCACAGTGCTTGTTAACTTTGAATTTTCATGACATTTCCATAAGATCAATAAAACCTTTATTGCATTGCATAAAATGTTTTTCACATGACAAAAAACTGATCAGCTGTTCTAGCATTGGGAAGGTCAGTGGTTAATGAGAGAAATAGTGAGTTTAAACATAAGTTTAAACTATATTTGCTTAAAATATACCAGAAGAAAAAAAATATTTTTTAGTTAATAATTCAGTTAGACCGTTAGGAAGTGACTTTATACATTTAGTGCTTTAATTTATCTGCTCTTATTTGTTCCTTCCAGTGCTTCTGTCACGTTTATGGACTTTGTTTTGTTTTCCCTCTGTTCCTGCCTCCTGTTTCTGTATGCCCTTATTTGGTTATGTTCCTGTCCTCATTAGTTCTTTATAGTTCTTTATGTTCATTTGGTTTTCCCGTGTGTTTGATTGTTGATTGCTCCCAGGTGTGTCTTGTCAATTACCCCATGTACTTAAGTTCCTGTCTGTGTTAGCTGAGTTTGTCCGGTATTGAACGTCGATGTTGTGTTACCTGTGTGTCCCTGCCTGCCTTGTTTTACCCCGTTTTGGATGATTAAAGACATTTACTTTGAGTTGATCCCTCGTGCTTCGTTTCGCCATGGAAGGCAACCGTGACAACTTCATACTTATTCCCAGATAGGGAGTATTTCCATGTCAGTGTTGTTGTGTGTTGGCTCATGGGGGATTTTCACCTGGCACACTCTAAAGGTGCTCTGAGACAATTTCCAAAGAGCTAAATGAAACCCAAAGCAAATAAATCATATAAACCAATTAATGAGCCATGATGAAATTAAATTCTGCTATTTGGGCTAAGAGTAATGTTTGGCCATGTAATGAAATGCCACGGTGGTATCCCTCTCAATGATATCCCATCACTTATAGCCTGATTCTTTTACAAGATGTGGCGATCCAATAGATGGTCGTTTTGGGATTTTGTAATCTTAAAGGACATATCTCAAAAACTTGACTTTGAACTTACTATTTGTAATTTAGATCTGCAAAAGACTTGAATGCATCCAGAAAACCCAAAGTTGGTTACATAAACCCAGAAAGAGAACTTAAAATACTATATTTGTGTCACCTATTCATGGCACTGGTTGGAGATTAATAGTATCAACTGTCACTGACTTTCAGGTGTCTTGTTCAGATATGCTTTTAATGTACAGTGTTCAAGTGAATACCGTACTTTTTCTGAGCAGGAGCAGTTATCAGATATTAACAAGCAATCAGAGCCGGTTTTCATGAACTGCTTAGACTAGTCTTACAAGTTACTTTGCATTTTAAAGAAAACCCATGCAAATACAAAAAGCAAATTAAGAAAACACCTTCATCAGTTGTGGTGCACATCACAGATCACAATCAAATACATAAACGTGCTGCAAATACTTGCAACACAACCAATAACCATAACCATTTGTATAACCACAGCTGTACAAATACCATGGTTAAACTATTAATTTGCAGCGCATTCGAACTCTCTCGGCCACCGTAGTGTTTTATCTGTCAGGAATTTTTAAGTCCAAACAGTAGTTGTTCTGATTTTATTTGAACACCAAGAGTTTGGTTAGAACAACATAAGGGTTATAAAACACATACATTAGAGATAGAACACACATGACCAAAATCCAGGGTGATGAAAATGAGAATAAATGTGAAACAATCTCTCACAAACATACAAAATATTCAGAATTTGTCATATACAACAAGACACTCCCAGTGCTACTTTACTTCCAATGTTAGATCATGTTTATTTTGACTAAATGGAAAACATCATTCAAATCTTTCAGAATTGTTGGTTTTTGATGCACAAAGCACCTTTTCTTTGCCTTCTCTTTCGTCTTTGCAAAAGTGCTGATAAGTGAGTATGAACCAGAATTTGGGATCAGTATAGGCTACTCTTTATGGCAGTGTGGTGGTGGTGGGGGGGGATAAATCTGATAATCCATTCATGCTGTTGAAGTATGACAATAATGATAGACTGTTTTATCTCTCATTGATTCCATTTAATTGTAAAACTGTTTTCCTGCAATGTTATACATTTAATCCACATAACCTGTGAGAGCAGCAGTACAAATGTTGATGTATACCTGAGGAAAAAATATTTGGCCACAGGTTTTGTTAGTCAATCACGGACATCTGTTACATTTACATGCATGCCTGGCAGGTGTTTTCATACTAATGACATATAAAGTGCATAAATATGTATGTTTCAGTTAACAGCTTTTATGGGTTTGGACGAACTGCGGCATAGTTTTTAATAACTTGAGAAAAGCGAATGATTTTGACTTCGTTTGTGTGAGGTTTGAAGTCCTGCCACAGGTATTCTGGTGAGAGCACCTTGCTGGGTTTGTTATACAGGAAGTACTTGTTCAAATGAGACTCCTCCTGCCATGCCGCCTCAATGGATTTAGCTGCATCAATGTCCAGCTGCTCCCGGCAGGTTTTAGCAACCTCATGTACATCTTTCACTAAGCCACCGATCACAGCTCCTCCATAATAATAATCACCCTCAGCAACAGGAATGTATGCTTGAGACTCGGGCCTGCGCTCATATGGGAACTGTTCACGGTGAGTTTGATAGTAACCAGGATGTATCACACCTATAAGACGACCCAAAGACTCTGCCCCCCATCGCCCATAGAACTTTGTGTCCACATCAAGACTGAAAACATAGTCGGCTTCATTGACCAATCGGCTTTCGATCAGTTTCTCCAGCTTTTCCATCCTGCGCAAAGTGATCTCCTGCCATCTGTTAGAACTAGCCACTGTCAACACCGTCAGTTGACGACCTTCGCCCAGTTTCACTGCAGGAACCTGTTCTGGATGATCGGTGAACAGGTAATAATGCACACGAAATCCAACAAAGTAATTCTGCTCTGCGGACTCCAGGAAATCTTTAAGAAACTGCGTGTATCTGGGGGGAGGGAAAGAGAGGCTGAAATGTAAAGTAATGAATTAAACGGAAAAACCTTTAGTTTTTTTTACCCCTTTTGGCAATGTATTCACCATAAGGAGGTTGTAAGGCAAACTTCGATATGCTGTACATTTGAGACCATACAAAACATTAGATCAGCGGTGTCCAATTCTGCTCCTGAAGGGCCACTTTTCTTTTTTTTTTTGTAATGTCGGGATTAGCTCAGACATGAGGAAAAGCAGGATATTCAAGAAATCACGGTTAACTTATCATTAGTTATGATCAAGTCTTGCTCATGGTCCTCAGTTCCCAAAACATCACCACTTTTTTAATGCTTATCATCATAGGTATCAGGCGTACTGGGTATCGGGTTGACCAATCTTTTTTTTTAATCTTTAAAACGTTTTTATTATTGTGAACAATAATTATTGTTTTTTTTATGCTAAATATTTAAAGTGGGTATGTTCAGAGAGTAAGTTGCTATGGCTACTTACCTTGAAAGTTACGTCAGGCGTTGAGGTTATTATGCAACATACCCTGCTTTCTGGAAACCCCCCCAGCCTAGGATCGTATTGCAGCTAAGCATTTATTTATTAACAATACTGTCAAAAGAACACAAGATCCAGAAAAAAGAAAAAAACACACACTCTAAAAAATGCTGGGTTAAATATAGACAAACCCAGCGACTGGGTTGTTTTCAACCAACAGTTGGGTTAAATGGTTAACCCAACCTTCTGGGTCAAAACAACCCAATCGCTGGGTTTGTCCATATTTAACCCAGCATTTTTTAGAGGGCAGGAAACAGCACTCCGACGAGGGAACAACAGGAAACAGAGCATACGCAAATTAGAAGTCCGACTAACAAAACTAAGAAACTCACAGAACACTAAGACTGTGTTCTAAATTAAAATTTTAAGCATTTGCCTTGCTAACTCTCTGCCTTGTGGACTTGGATGTACTTCACTGCCGAGTGCCCACTGCTGGTGAAGCCTGTATAATGAGTTTTAATGGATCACCCTGAGCCCTTGATCACGCTATGAATCCGCTATGGTGCTGATTTATTTTTCATTTTCTTTTTTTTTGTATTAATTTTTTATGCACTGTTCATGAGTGTCTGTCTATAAGCAAAGCGGAACACACCCTGTGTTTCTAGTGAGCCTGATGATCTTGATTAGCTGGTTTAGGTGTGTCAAGCTGGAGCTAAACTCCAGGAGCAGAATCTGTCACTATACTAGATAAACAGGTTGGCATGCAGGCTTAGTGGAGAAACTGGTAAAACCATGGAGATGGCCAGATAAAACTAGACACATTTTCCTCTCACTATACGTCACAGAAAAACAACAACAGTAAAACAAACAGAAAATGTGTGCTATGTCAGTCATGTTTGTTAATTGTCTGACTCTTACAATTCATTTCAAAGCCGATGAAGATCAGAGGAAGAGATGGAAAAAAACTCACTTTCCAAGAGCGAAGACTGTAGTTGCAATGGTGATGTTTTGTTGTTTGTAGATTGAATCGATCAGGAATGAATCAAAAGTTCCTTCCCATACAATTGGTGCTAACCATGGTGTCAAGGCAATAACTTTGCCATCGAGGCTGTTTTAAATGAGCAAATAAACATGTGCATGAAATGCAAAGTAGTATTAAAACATCATTAATAAATAATGTAAAAAGGTTAAATATGTGTATGTTCTTACCCAACTACACTGGGCTGATTGTATGAAAGCCTGTACAATAAAATAATAACAGTGTAAAATAAACAGTTGGATTTAATTGCATTCATCTCCTAAAGTCAAAGTTTGCAATTTGTCATTATTCTAAACCGTTCTTTCCTCCTGCCTACTTTTCAAACGTCTGTGGATGGTGTGTCTTACTGTGGGCTGAACATGGATCTTGGCATCACAAGGTCTTAACTGACTTTAAGTTAAATGTCTGCAGCACATCACACCCACTAGTTTCACTGGTTACCTGTCAACATCTGCTTTCAATCAGCAAATCCATTGACAACTTTTAAAGCTCTTTCTTGTCTTATCATTCAATACCTCAGAGTTACTCATTCCATACACACCTTGCCACATACTTTGGTCCTCTGTAGTAACTCATTTAAAATAGCATACTACCATGATAGGATTTGCCTTTCTTTTATATATTTATATAGTGCTCTTCCCCTTCTTTTAGAAGCCTTGGTTTCGGATAAATTTTTCCCATTCATTATAAAGAGTTATAAGTCATGAACCAAACCAACCAGCAACAATTTGAATCACAACATTACAAACTTACAAAAGCTCTGGAAAATCTGACGAGAAGACAAAAGGTACACAACTGCGTATAATGACGTTAACAAGGGTAGGAACTACTACAATTCAAAGAAATGTTGTGAATGACAAATTAAAAACCCTGAAGAAATATACAAAATATTTAAAGATGCTAATTACATATATATATATATATAGAGAGAGAGAGAGAGAGAGAGAGATAGAAACAATAGATGTACGTTTAATACAAAATATGGACATACAAATGTTTAAGTAATTTGAGAGTGTAGAGAGATTATCATTATTATGACGAGAGAAAGAGGTTCTTATTATCATAATGACTATAATTATTACTATTACATTCACAGTGCTTCACAGAAGTGAAGAGGCACTTAGGAGTTCTTTGGTTAACAACCTTGTATCTCAGAGTAGGTCTGTCTTTAATGGTTTATTGTTATAAATCCTTTCCCATATGAAGAAACTGAATGGGATTTTTACTTCTGGAACCCAACTTTTGCACTCTTCATAGGGCTTAACATTCCTTGAAAAGTCATTTCAAGATACATCACTAAACCTGTCCCACCCTATTTTTTGTTTCTGAATAAAATCCTTTTTCCTCTTCACTGTATGCACTTGCTGCAGAAGTATAGAGCAGATTCTGGGTCTAAGCACTTATTTGGGATAAACAGTTTGTAAACGTTATATTCTAATCGCTGAACACATGCAGACACACATAGCAGAAGGCTAGTGTCCTTGCCTAATTGAGCCTGAGGGTGGTACTCTAATGTTGATTGACAGGCTACACATGACACACACATAGAATTATACTTTATTTAATAAGCTACTCCTCATATAGCTTGTTAAGGATGAACAGACACGCCAACTAGTTACTAACCTGATATAGACTAACGCACATAGCTGAAGCATTCAGTTTATATTGAGGTCTTTCTAGTGAACGAATATATGGTGGGGCACCATAAAGACGAGCTGTGGCTTACTGCATGACAACTCCACAAACACATCACAATAAATTAAGCAAAACTGTCGAAGAATATGTTTGCACTCACCCTTGTTGTGATTGCAAGTTCGAGTTTTCCTGGTGCGCTTTTGTTAGGCTAAGAAATGGGGTAAAGAATCAGAGAATAACTGTGTTCTCTAATATTAAAACTTTTGTTGTGTTTGTTGGTTTGCATGTTTCTATTAACATGTTTATTTATCCACAGAACTCTTACTTCACAGTAAAGCACCATTAGCAATTACAAAAAATGTGTGCAGTTGCAAGACAAAAAGAACATGTATGTGTGACGGAGCTACTAACACATAACAACTAACATGTAATCTACCTTATTAACTGTGGGCAATGGTAAACCTCTATGGTCCAAATCATTTATAGACATGTGCAAGTGTGTGAGTGTATTTGTATGTTTACGGAGTATATACAGTACTACATTCATTTGATTACATTTATTATAATTAAAACAAAGAAGCTTTACCGGCTGTTTAAGTATGTGTAATGTAAAAGTAATTTTCTGGGTTAAATACAACTCAATATATTTCTAACTCTTTAAATCCCCACAAGTCAATTTGCTATTAAGATGGGAAAATATGATTCTCTTTTATTAAAAAAATTTTCAAACCTTTACACAGAAATAAATCTATATATTTTTTGTGTTCTACAATCAGGAAAGCAGGTTACCAATTTCCAGTACTATAGCTATTTACTATCTCCATTCATGTTTAAGACAGCACTCAAGAGCATCCTGTACCAGACAAAGCATTCTTAAAATATTTTTCAATAGTTTGAACTCTCACTCTACTGTTTGAGTGAACAGTATATACATAAATGTGTATGTGTGCTTCTGTGAATGATTTACAGTATGTTATAATGTTACAGTATGTGTATGGGTGTATGTTTTGAGTGAGTGCATGAGCAGCGACAGTACTTACTTGAGGCATAATCTTATCTCTTTATATCTGAAACAGAGATAAAGTTACAATGCAGAAACACTGCATCCCTTATTTGGTAATCTTTTTTTTATTTGATGATCTCTTTAAAGCATGCATGCTGCCTATACAAAGTATTGGTGAAAGTGAGCTTAAAGTTTAAAAAGGCTGTATGTATAACTTTGACTCTGAATGTACTCGAACAGAACAAACAAATCAAACATGCTAACATGGTTACCGATCCAATTACAGTTTCAGTCATAGATGGTGTCTTTTATTCTCATGTTATGAACTGTGCGAAATTATTCAAATAATTTGTCTGCACAGTAATTACATTACTTATTAATCCAAGACAGGAGTATCCCATTTATTTCCAGGAACAGTAATAAGCTATTATTAACTGGTTATGTTTTATAGATATTTACTAAAGGCTGTTTTGATGGGTGTAGTTACATTTGAAAAAGAAAAAAAAAAACTTACCCGAATGAGATAGAGTTGTAGCCCAAAAAAATGAGTCTGTGAGGAAACACAATAACAGAACATGAATGATAAAGTGAAGCTGATCACATTTTTTTCTGAGTGAATTTACTTTTTTAATTTAATGCACAGACAAATGCAAATCCTGTTGCAGTAGTTTGAAGTGTTACAGTGATCTTACACACCCAAATACTGTAGCAAACACAAACGTTTAGAAAAGCTTCTATGGGTTAAATCTATTCCTATGAATTCATTTTCGTATGAATTTTAATTAACTGCTTATTAGTCGTGTAGCGTCATATATAATTTCTGACAGGAATGAAAATGAGGCTATTTGGTATATTGTAGTATTGTTAAACAACATACTGAATGAAGCTGATGAAACAGTTTTGAAAGTTGTGAGTTGTGAAAATGACATGATGTATAGGATCTTTACACAGTACATGTCATTGCAAAAACTATAGCTATGGATCGTTTTCATCGGCCTATAATTCAATATGGCGTCTAACCTGTGGGGTGTATTCAGTCAACTAATGGACAAGCCCAAAGTGATTAAATATGAAAATGGTAAGACGGATATATCTGTCATGTTAGTAATGTAAGAAGTTTCACTTTACATTCGACATTCTCTCTTTCACTTCCAAGTGATTACAAGACCTCTGTAAATAAGAGAAACTGTTTGGCGCCTGTTGCAATAGGATCAGGGCCATACTGAAACAAGTTTTTTTCTTCACAACAAAACCTTCAGTATAATGTTTCAGTATGCCAGACATCTCATTTCTGATGTGCATGAGCTCATCTTGACACCATATGATCTGCGTTTATTTTTAATGCACAGTTAAATGTGAGGGAGAGAGAGAGATGTTTTACAGGATAATTCAGGAGATGACCGGACAAAAATGTAGATCACAAAAATAGTCAATTTTCACACACACAGGGACACAAAATTACCTCTCAACTGGGCCATTATTTCAGTCCCAGTCACCACAGACAAGAAAAAAACCTACATATTTCAAAAAGGAATTACATACCCACTTAGTAAGATGCCAAGCAACACCAGAAGAAAGGGATTTACCCGCATTGTTTTAACAGTTGGATCCTCATTCAATTTGAGAAGTGGAATGGATAATAAGATAATGGAGGAGAATAGTCCTTTTCTAAAAGGGGGAGGAGTGTGTTGTGTGGTGTTGTTTAGGCAACAACAGTCTAAGCTACCTGAAGACTCAAACAACCAATCAAACTACCCCTGGCAAATTAACAGCCAATGACTGATCGGAATCATTCAGTATCATTCATAATATCCCCAAAGAGCCTCCACACCAGATGTAAATAACATTCTGAAAACTGTAGAGGCTACAGTAAAAGCTTGAAAGCCCCACCTGATATGCATCCACTGTTGTACAGGGACATATTTAGTTTATTAAAAAATGGTATTAAGGCAGAATAGGACCCCTTTACAGTTGTAGCCAAACCTGCAAACCCAACACTAAGCCAACAAATCAGTAGCTTCAAGTTAATGTAGAGAACAAAACAGAGAAAAGCAGCACACGATCAAAGCAGACAAACATGTGCTTAAACCCATTAATATTGATGGGAACGCCCTTGTTATTTTGTGACTTCAGAACCTCCAAACTTAACTGTCCTTGTCAGTTTTTACAACAAAGTGACAGAAATGACAACAAGCATAAAAAGCCTTTAAACTGCTTTATGGAAGGAAATATTTCATTGTACGGATGAAAACATACACACTTGACAGTAAATATCCTCACAATAAATGTCAGTGTGTCAAACGCACACACACACACACACACACAAATCATACAGTATAAACAAACAAGGGCATGCATAAACAAACAGTGGATTCAAAGCATGAATTTCATTAAGTCATTCCTCTTGTGATCTCAGGAATAATATTATTTAGCAAACCATTGCAACTTTATTTTCTGTGTGCAGGGCAGAAATAAGTAGTGTAGAAAACAAGACCAATCATCTAGTTATCACGTTATTCTGTACATTATCCTGTTTATTGCACACATAGTAGCCAAATAAATAAATAATAATGAGATTAACTTTTATTCATTTAGCAGATGTTTTTATTTTAGATGTTTTAAACTAGCACAGTATAATAGTTGTCAGGAACAATATTGAAATACAGTTTGGCCGGCTACATGTAAATAGGCTATATTTGACCTCTGGATGCAGTGATTGACAAATCAGAATCAATGTTACCAATAATAATGTTACTTGCTTGACGGAAAGGGTTGCCAGGTTTTCATAACAAAACCCGCCCAATTGCTACTCAAAACTAGCCCAAACTATCCGCGTTTCGAAGGGGTCCCCCGGTAAAAATGGCATTCCGGGGGATAAAATACATGTTATTGGGGTTGCTTCAACCTGCGGCAACCGTGATAAAGTAGCTCAATTCCACGGGAAAACCACGGACCTGGCAACACTGTGACGGATAGTAGGCTACATGAGCGTTGTCGCTGCGCGACCACAACAGCTTTAAGTTGTCTAATTTGGCATGGTCTCCCTGCTGCACTAATAATAGTAAGCCATTCCTCTGTGTATACATATCCTTACAAGTACAATTTTAGCTGTATTATTTGTGGCCCCTTCAAAAATTGCTCTTGAGAAATTTTATGTTTATTGTCCCCCCCCCCTACTGTTAGACGAAATGTACGCCCCTGAGGGCACAGTGGCGTGCACAGACCTCCGAAGGAGCAGGGGAGAAATCGCGCTGTCGTGTTATATTATTTGGCTTTCTATTAATGCAATACAATCAATCACAGCCGTCAGGCCCGTAGCCAGCTATGAGGTCCGGACCTCTGTAAATATTTCATGTTCAGAAATAAAATTTGTTCTCTGAATGACTAATTTGCTGTTAAACTCCTCATTTGAATGTCTGCATGACATGTATAATTCAGTTTAGACAGTTTGCAAAAATGTTTAGTGTCTGTGGTATGACAATGTTCGCTGCGAGACGCTGCCGGAGTGAACGAGTCTTCTTGAGAGAGCTGTGAGTGAGGGCGCGGGCGCAGCCTCCGTGTTGCCAGATCCAGCTATTATAAGCGTTTTTGGACTTGTCTTTTCCACTTAA